>NW_026267180.1:618360-664149 GCF_000697945.3 Frankliniella occidentalis
TCGGGAGTTTTTGAAGGAAAAGTCATTTAAGCCCTTTATCGTCCGCCATCTTTGATTAGAGCGGTATAGGACGTTAACTTCGCCTTCAAAAAGAACACAATCAACTTCAGTAGCGTTCACATACCGTATAACAAGGCAGTTGACAAATGCTTCACGACACGCTTCAAAAGTTGATTTCCAGAACTTCTTTGTAAAATACCAACCCTTTAACACCCGAAAAAACTGACTTAAGCCCACCCCACCGGTGCCCTACACAAGCACGCACACAACACGCGCACACATGCGCACATTCATGCACAGACACTCCGACGGGGATGAATTAAACAAAACCCCACGTTTTTGTGTATTTTTATGGTTTTAGTGATATTTTGACGCCTAGAGGTAGGCAACCTGCTTTAATCACCTTCGGCAAGTAATTTTCTAGTGCAGTTTACTTGAGAGAATACATTACGACCCCTTCCCCGTCGAAAAACCATGTTGTAGGCGGTTTTTAAGCCCTGCCCCTGCTGGGTATGCAACCCTCCGTAGAGCGGTCCCCACGCGGAGTAGGCTTGGGCACCACTTCTTAAAAGTGTCCTATGGGTATGTACTACATACCCTCCAAACGGTTTTTCTCTACGCTAAAGTGAAAGCTCAGGCCGTTTTTTGAGGCTTAACAAGCGTACTACTAGTCCTGGAAGGTCAGCCCCGCGGCCGTCCCGCGGCGTCCCGCGCGCCCCGCCCCAGCACTGGCCCGTGCGTCACACTAGTGCGGGACCGCCCGTACGCACAGGGCACTAGCAGTTTGCCAAACAGAAAATAAGAATCGTTCGCCGTGCACATGGTTGGTTAGATAACCACAGGCAGGAATAAGAAGGTTAACTTGGGGTCCACGTACAACGGTTTGCTGGTGACAGCCGGCGTCTGCCCGCCCCACTCAAGGTTGCAGGACAACATACGACCACATACGACTAGTATACTCGCAGCGTGAGCGGGTGGAGCTGTCACTCTACGCCGATATAGCATACTTTTCTCTTTACCTCCTCAAGGTCAACAGTAGACAGTCAGCCCAGCATCTTCTGGTGCCGTACGCATCCATTGCTGCCTTTGCAGTGCAGCCCCACAACACTAACACATGAACTTGCTTGCTTTTATTTAGCTCTAAGACTGTTATTTTGACAGTTTTCAAATCTTGATATAAGTAATTAATTTCATCAATGACAACGCAGTTTCAGAAATAACTTTTAAAAAAACCACACCGGACTAATATGGAATTAATTATACGGAAGTGATGGTTTCTATTGCTTGAATCCTCTTAACGCCTTATTCGATATTCCTGAACTGATCAAACTGTTCCAGCACAAATCATTCTGACAAAGAAGAGTTCAATCACACAATACTGTTGGGCACAGACGTCTTTAACTGTATCAACTGGTTATATAGTATGAACATGGATAATGTAGCAAAACATATGTCTACTTGGACAAAACATTTTTTCTATATAGAGAAAGGTAGTACACAAGAAATATAAATGGACGCCATCAGAGAAGATAAGATATAGGCATCGGTAACCTAAAAAACATGCTGTCAGATATATCAAAAGCCTGACATGAAACCAGATCTAAGCATCCTAACAGCATACGATAAATAACATAAAAAATACTTAAATCCTGCTTTGTTTTCTTTAGAGGAGAATGCATGTTGAGAAGACTTTGTAAATATGTTTACAAGCAAAAGCAAGCGGTCTGGTCTAACAACGGCCGGTCATTAAACAACAAGTCCGGCACCTCCAGCTACACTTACGAAAACACGAGGCGGTGGATAAGAATCACTTACCTTCAAGATTTCGACCTGACGCACTTATAACACCTCTAAGAAATAAGAAATCACAATTTTTGACAACCAACAAAGACGAGACAACAACCGTTACCGCACACCACAAACGAAAACAACAACAACCGCCTTGGAGAAATGTCACAGAACTGTTTCAACCCCCTACCGCCCCCTCTCGTCCGACGCCCCCGCTCAACACCAAACCTTACTTTACGTTACTTACTTCTCGTGTGCAGTGTGCAGTCAAGTCGACGGTGTGCCGTTTCAGGCCCTAAGTAATTTTCTCTCCTCTGTTGGTTGCATATTCTTTGCAATGGTAAGTATTAGGTGAAGTACTTATCTGTGGTTCTTTCCCCCATTATTTCAAGGTATAAAGATCGTTACTTTGGGCACTGTTTTTGTCGGCCCGATGCAATCCAATTGTTATCTTCGCACACTTGCAGTATTTTACACATGTTCTATACATTTAAGAGTCCCATTTTAATTATAGGATATCTTACTCACAATTTGCTTTGTGCCTGGTACATCTGCTTATGTCTCTTTTTCAGCTGTCATACCATAACCTATGACCAATTCGTATCGGTTCCTCCATTTGACTATTTAGCCATCTAATTTTAACTTGACTGTTTTTCAGAGTCACACAATTCTACTTGTCCAACCTGGACAAAAGCCGGAGACAAGGACCTACTCTGATTATGAGTCAGTTAATGAATGTATGGAAGGTTAGTAGAAAGGTTTAACAATCTGCAATGTCTTTTCTTGTGACCATACATAAGTTCTACTTTAAATTCTCATTCTTTAGGGGTTTGCAAGATTTATGAAGAACATTTGAAGAGGCAAAACCCTGACACCCCCTGTATTACCTACGACATTAGTCAACTTTTTGATTTTGTTGATCAGTTGGCAGATCTCTCGTGTCTTGTGTAAGTAAGCTTTTAGTTGTTTTGCCGTTTTGTAAATCCTTACCATCCTTCTATTTTGTAAATTTTGTTCCCACTTCTAGATATCAGAAGAGCACTAATACTTATGCACCATACAATAAGGACTGGATCAAAGAAAAGATTTATGTATTACTCCGCAGACAGGCTGCAAGTTCCAATAACTAAACTCTCCTTCCATTTCAATGGGAGACATCAAGAAAAATTGGTCTCTTTTGTCCTAATTGTACAATTAAGTGTGTAATCTTAAGCTAAGAATACAAGTCATTCAACCATTCTCATTTTGCAACCACTTCATCCCTTTGCAATGTTAATGCGCACTGGCATTCTAATTGGTGGAATTGTTGAGCATGAAAGTGAAGAGCTGAGTCAGATATTTGCTGTCTGCTAATTTTCAGATGAGTTTTTAGTCAAGACTTGCTTTGGATCAGGTTGAATTGTTTAATTTGCCGTTTTACGTATTTTTTGTTAGTCTTAATACTGCCCAAGTATTAAATTTACTGAGGTTTTGAAGTGTACCTTTTTTTTTATGTTGTAACTGAGTGAGTTTTTGATTCTCCTATATTTCTAAAGTCTAATTTAACAGAATGTTGGATTGTGAGACCTTTCATTTGCACCGAGGTTCAAATTAAGGTATCAATTGATATGTGCTGTTTTCTCAGCAAGTTATCAAAGTAGATTATTTCAAATGTGTTTTGTATTGATTTGTTTTTTAACTAAATGAGAAACTGTGGAAAGTCATAAACACAATTTGTAATTTGACTGGTGATTTATTTCATTTGCATCAAATGCACCTACACAACTGTAGATCAGTAAAAATTCATTGAAGAAAAAAAAAAAAAGAGAATATGCTTTGACAATAAGGCTATTACAAAGCTAATGGACAAGGCCTTTTTCCCTGAACGAGGTAATAAGTGAAAGAGGAGAGATCATTAACACTTCCAAGATTTCTATTATATACCACAAAATTGTTTTCATCATTAGCACGGAAGCTAGAAGGTGCAAAGGAATTAAACTGACCTAGAGTAATACTTGCAATCCTTCATTTCAAAGTTAATAGCTTCTTAAGTGATTCATTCATTATAATTACATAACTTCTCTTTCCAGATAATGCAAATCTACTCATGCAACAACAGTGACTTTTGTTCCATGAAATAATAAGAAATCATATACAAAGGTCAGAGGGAAAAATTCTCATAAGGAAAAAAATCATTCCTACTTTCAATACACCAAATGGAATGTTCTAGCGGCAGAATCAACACGAAACACTTCCCCACCCCTTAAAATTAAGACTCCCACAATAATACACCGATTGTGATGTAAAATGAAATTTGTCAACTGTTCAGATTGTAAGTTCCTATCATGATTTAACTTCTTAATGGCGTCAACTTTTTAACTAAACTTCATATATAATAAAAACAAGTGATTTAAAGTGACTACAAATCAATTCTTTCTTTCAGCCATTACAAACAAACAAAAATTACTATAATACAGAAATGTTCTATAGTCATGCTAAAAAGCAATGACATGCAAATATTTCTAATGAAAATAAAAAGGCCTAAATATTTAGGTACATACCGCAATGGGGCTGGAGTCAAGGATTAACAATAAGAAATCATTTTTTCTAAAAGGCTACGTCTACAATTGAAAAACATGAAAACTATACGAAGTAATTCTTCAAATAACTGCTTCTTTGGAGACTAGGCTTGTGATTCTCACTCAGAATACACCATTGAATCATTTCTTGTACACAATATTTACATTGAAATTCTGCATAGAACATTATGTAACAAAGTATGTACAAACAAATTACACAAACTTGTCCATGGGAAAGTTAATCAATAAAAAATACTGCAAGGCAGTTCATACATCAGGAGAAAAATACCATAGATCCCACGACAGACATTTTATATCTTACTATTTGTGTTTGGAGCTCTGTGACAACTAGGTTGCTACAGCAGTCAGACTACAAGTTCCATTGTCTCAATAGAACTATCATGCCTTGTCCTCCCTCTTGAGATTCACAGCCTTGAAGATCGAGGCACAAGACGGCCCAAGCCAGCCAGCAGCCGAGGCGAAAAGTTTGGTCCCTAGATCATCCAATTCTGCATTCAGTTGGGACGGCTGGGGATGAATGGTCTGTCCGGTATTCTGGGAGGGATCGTGGGAACAGGGCGCCTGGAGAACATATACATAAGCAAAGAAAACTAAGAAATGCGCAAAGTAAAATGTTACTAAATGTGCAACTATTTCTAAAGTGTGTTCTGAAAATCCGCTTTTGAAACCTTTACTTGTCAGAAAAGACTTACAAAATAATTATTTGCAGACAACAGTACATACTAAAAATCATATACTTAATTAACTAAGCACAAGGCATATAAGTGAGAACAATACAGGAAAAGAGGCATGCGCTACACCAAGCAGAAAGGTGAACAAGCAAAGAGAGTTGTATCCTGAAACACTAAAATAAAAATCTGAAGTAGTATTTGCTATGGTTTCTTGGTAAAGAAAAGAAAGTATTAGTACAAAATATTAGAGAGATTATTCCCCACATGTAGGTGAGAGATAATTTAGAATGATAAGTGTCACCTTCCCTAGTCTCTTGAGGCTTACTGTTTTGATAGTTTTTCTGTTAAATAGCTTGGTAACAATTTATTATCAATTTTCTTCAAATTAACTGTGACAATGTTGAAATGTGGACCTCCTGGTGCATGATGTGCTACAAAAAAAGGGATTGTAATACAACAGCCAAAGTCTGAATTTTTTAACATGTTTATTATGATTAATATTGTGAGGGCTACAGGTTCAATCTCTGCTAGCTGCTAGTACAGCATGTAACCAAGGGTACACAAATTAGTTTAGAGCTGATTACTGGATGTTAATTGACAAATTATGCAACCCTGGGCTGAAAGGTTGCCAAACATGGTCTTCATACATCCTTGATCTCTAAATCAGCCTTTTAAAAAAAATACATGGTACAGAGCTTGACATTTGCAAGTGAATATCAGTCAAGACCAAAAGGAAAAAAATACACACATTTATATACATATATCTGAGACTAGAGCATTCATAATTTATTAGGTCGTTGATGGTTCATTGAGATGCATTATTCAAGATGGAAAGAGGCAGAGTAAAACCTTAACACAAGATTCGTTCACAATAAAAGCAGACAATTAATCTTCACAGTACCTCCTTCCTTTTCAATAGCAGTTTATGTGGAATGCAAACCTGAGATATGCAATAAAATACTGGATTACCAGCACTTTGTCCTCAATTAGATAAGTTAAACAGAACTAACACACATTTCTTTAAAAAAGCATCTAATCATACGGCCCTTAAAATGAGTGAGTCGCACAGCTAGCTAACAACACAGCATAGCATAATGTGTGAACAATTGAAAGAACGTTGAAAAGTAAGAAATTATTGGGATCATTCACACTAACGCTTATATGTCTACTGTACATTTGAAATCAACAATCATGTTATGACAGTAATGGACAATTAAACAACGTAGCAGCAATACTACTGCTTATATGCAAGTTCATTAAAACACAGGAAACTTCTATGCCTACCATTGCCGCATTAAGTCATTAAATAAGGATGAAAATTTGCATTTCACTAAGAAACATTTCAACTTTCCCTTGTAGTCCCTTTAAAATGATCAACTCATGAGCTCAATCCCTAGAAAAGACCATATATGTTCCCAAAAATAATGAATTCATTTTATTTCTTCTAATGGATAGCATTTGTAGAATGCTCTAGAACAAACTGTAAGAAATTACTTCGGAGGAATACACAGATAATGTTTTCTCCGAGTATGATCAAGAAAAACAGTCGCGGGAAGAAATAAAAAATTGTACACAAAAGAGAAAATTTTGCTTCATTGTTAGTTATTTTAACTATAAAGACAAACTTTGTTAAAAATTTAGAACACACTTCTTGAAACAACGATTGTGAAGGGTACAACCATATTTTCTTAGAATAATTACGCCACCATGGAGAAAATTCTGATGTAAACAGACTTCTCAATACTGCTGGAAAAAGCCTCCATACAAAACCATAAAAATATAATATATGAAAACCGACTACGACAAAAGTATCACAATTTTAACATCAAATATAAAGCACGCCTTACACTAATGGGAATTATAACAAAAAAATGTTCCGAATATACAGATACCCCTGAACTAGATTGAAAGAATGAGTAAATTGATTGATTCAATTAGGTGTCATGCCTTAGGTAGTATTCTATTGTAAATCAACACCTTCAGCTTTCCTCAAAGGAGCACACTGGTAAAATTAATCTGTTGAACTAACAGTTTGTTGCAACAGGAAACAAGAAACAGGGAACACAAAACAAGGATCAAACGGATCAAAGAAAAGACCAAGCACCAAGCATCTGACCTTGTATTCATATTGTCCCAAACTTCTGCAAATAAGGGCTTTGCACTAGATGCTAGGGGCAATGAAGATAGTGCTGATCCCTTCCTCATACAATTCTGTTACAAGAGCGAATGAATGTACCAGCATTATTGAAGGTTGATTAATGTACATATGTCTATGTAATGTGCTTCACTGCTACTAATAAATATCATAACTCTCATTAAAATTTTGCAATAACAGCAACAACAAGCATAAAAATACATTTGTAATTGTAAAGCTCCAATAAATTACAGTAGAATCCTTTTTTTTTTAATGTACACTGTACAATGTGTCCATTTAACAACTGGAATGTACATCACCCAATACATAGATAAGTGCAGTGTCATAAAATAACACTAAAAAAACTACTCTTGCACATCCCAATCCTGATCTAATGCTGTGCTTACCGATGCTGGACCTCCTAAATTATTAAAGTACCTAGTTTGTTTGGTAACAAGTTGCTATTTTAAGTGAAATATACAAGTACGCAAAGGTGTGAAACACTACATAATTTAAGCACTGACAAGGCATTATTAAACTGCAGCATAAAAACACCTTTCTACATATGCTGATAACAATGACATTGACTCATCTTAGATGAATTGAGAAAGAAAATACAGCTGAGATGCAAAATGTCATGGAATGGTGTGAACACAATTCATCAGCCTGAAAATCTTGTTCCTTTGTGGCAGCCCTCAACTATAGAGGTAGACGGCACCTTAAAATTATACATTCTAATCACTACAAAACCTCTTTTGTGGCATGCGGCCTGAGAATGTCTTGACTGAAAATTAAAACTAATAGTACAGAGGAGAGGAGACCACAAGTTGACAATTTAACACCCACAGAGCAATTCAAATGAGGAATAGGCAAAACTCAATAATTTCAAGAGGTTTTAAGGTTAACAGTTATTTTGAAAAACTTCATGATTTTTTACAGAATCCTCATTTGAATAGACACTTTTATACTGGTATGTATAGTTCTCAAATATATATAAGATAGATATAAATATATACAACACAATCAGGTAAAATATCAATCTGGGATGACATTCTGCAGTCTGCACATCAGAGCGCTAATTATTTTTTAAAAAGGCAAAAGAAGTCCTACAAGGATTGATAACAAAAGCTTCAATGTGCGTTTCAGCCATACAACGCCCCTAAAACACTGACAGAGCTGTGATCTTTTTTAATTCCTATGCAATATGCTCTTCAACTTTAAACAAGTTAGGCCTATCCAAATTGATAAAACCAAGATATGCATTTGGAATCATTCATTCATCTATCTGATTTAAATGACAAGATTGTCTATAAAATATTCCATTAAAAGACATACAGATATTGCTACATTAGGAAGAATCGAAGATGATGATCTCAGCGTTTGAATGCGCCCATAAACTCGTTGACAGCGGCCCGAGCTACAGCTTGTCCAACTGCTTGTGTAACCTCCTGTTGCACACGCTGGGGAAGTTGTGGCATTTGTCCACGTCTGATACCCCAACGTTAACAAATAAAACTACGTTAGAGGAGTTGTCGTTGGTGGTCATGGCTGCTTCTTCCTTCAAGTAGGTGGAGTGTGCGGACTTATGGGCTAAACTAAATTTTCTGGATAAATGCTCAGCACAATGAAAGAAATGTAAAGCACCTCAAACACATACAACACTAGATACATTAATCTAAAAAAAAAAAAAATAACATTTACATCCTCAAAAATTTGACATGGAAAAGGTGTTTCCCATACTTTTCTTTCTCACTTTGTTTCTTTATATTTTTTAAATGAGCTAAGTCCTAGAGATAAACGGTGCAAATGTTTCGCCATTAGCAAATTATTCTCATTGTTGACAACTGACAGTGATGCGCTTTACAATCTCCCAGAGGTGAGTGTTGTTTGTTGCAGGGAAGGTTATAGATGTTAGGAAGCTGCCCTAACCGATTAGACTCATGCACACCTATTGGCGGCGCCTGCAAGAGAAAACCACGCCGCATCTCACACCAAGCTCAGGAAGGCACGCCAAAAATTAATTGAGTTTAAGAGGAAGAATAACTTCAGAATTGTCCATTCCAATCTCCAACAAATTTAGAACTGTACCACACATTAAATGGGCATATGCGACAATATCTCCACAAAAGATATAAAAATATTAATGTCTCTATCAGCAAGTTTCATAATTGAATCAGTAGCACTGCATGAAGCCGAGTACATAATACAAAATGCTGTGGGAAAGGCATTACTTGCAATTGAATTGCAAAGTCCTAACTGAGTTATTAGAAGACCTGCTCTAGCAACAGCTAGAAACTAGATCTTCAAATGTTCAGCATACATGAATTTGCAATTCTTAAATGCAAGTTACATAAGTCTCTGTTTCCAAGAAGATAATGCATTTGACTAAATGATAACACTATAATGGTAGCATAAAATTATTTTGTCTCCCCAAGAACAGCATGATTAATAGAGTAAGTAACCTTGATATTCTTTCCATGCCATTTATAAGTGTAGAGCAAAATCACTATAACTGACAGGGAATAGTCACAAGACTGACTTTCCAGACAAACTAATTCCTTAAATTTACTGAATTGACTAGAAAGGACAACGGAAGGTACTCATTGAGGATTAAAAAGAGCTAAAAAGTTCATCAAATACACACAAACAAGTGAAAAATACTCACGAGGGGATGAGTGGAGGAGGTAGTCCAGCGCCCGCGCCTGTAGGTCTGCCTGGTGGCATTGGTGGTCCCCCTGGTCCAGGACGGTTGGGAATAGCTGGAGCAGGGCGTCCACTTGCTGGAGGAACTGGGGGAGGTCGTGATGATCCTCCCATTGGTGCACCACCCATTGGCTGCATGGGCTGCACACCTCTTCTTGGACCACCAGGAGAAGGCGGAGATAACCTGCCGTCACATAATCTTTTCAACGCTTTATGGAAAAGAGCAGCTTCGCCCCCTACAAATTTCTGGCCGCAACACGAATATTTGAGAAGAGGGAGGTATAAATCTCTTGTTTTTGATTGATCCCAAAAATGAAAGTCTTAAACTTTACAAATATTGAAATAAAAAAGGATTGTTTCGCATTTACACCTTGCCCTCTGGCCAGTAGAAACATAACAAAAGAAGAATGTTCAAATATCCTTACTCAGACCTAATTTAAAAAAGTCAAAATCAGATCACACCTAGGGTTACTTTCGATGGAAGAGGCTAGCCAGTCATTTTTGACAGGTGGTGGAACAGGCGTTGTGACTGTGGCCATTGAAACATCTCCAATAATCCGCAGAGCTTCCTTGCATGCATGGTACATTCTTAGCATCTCCTCTCGTTTCAAAGCTTCTTCTGGACTTTCCTCCATCATGGATGACTACAGAAAAAGAAATTCAAGATTGAGGCATAAAAAATTCCATACACTATATTCTTTTATAACAAAACAAGCTTACTTGGTCTCCAGAGGCATATAAATGGGCTAGGAGTTCACCATTAATAAAATCTTTACAGTTGTTAATGATCATCATCATGATGGTTTTGGGTACCAAGTCTCGGGTTGTCTTGGTCACAATCCTCATATATGAATCAACAAGATTCCGAATCGTTTCAACTTGGCGTTCCAGCATAGGATCCATTGAAGAACTTCCCTCGTTTCCTCCCTGCTGAAACAGGTAACCCATACTGAGTCAAAATCACAAAACAATTACAAAGGAAAAAAAAAAAAACTGTTTACTTTTTCTAGAACTATGGAGTTTGGAAACCTGCAGTTCACGAAACCCTCCTTATATACAATGGTAGAGTAAGAAAATGTTGACAATTTTAAAGAATAGTGCTCATACAGACACAAGAGTATTAGAAAGAACCCAGGAGGAAATGTGAAATTGTTGCAACATTTGACCGACATCAACATTATCTTTTGGAACTTATCAATATTACAGTATGCTGGTTATTTTAACAAAAACTTTTAATCACTTACAAATTGTATATTATCATGTTACGGTAGTTCAAATAGAGGTTGTGTGGAAAATTCTAAGGTTGTCAGACACTAGAATATATATATTAGACTATCACTTTAGCTTCGACATTGCAAGAATAATGTGGTTTCCATTAGGAAATACTCTGCATACACTTTGAACCTTTGTTTAACTTGAAAATATTGAGATTTATCTTCCTAATCCTTTCGGACTTCAACACAGAATATACTTCTGCCTCATTTAAGAAACAAAGTTCCTATACAGCCTAGCCCAGTGTAACAAGCATGCATTGGCAGTGACGTATGTTACACAACTATTAAATACAGTGATCCAATCACTTTCAACTGAGACTCCAAATGAGTGAGACAAACAAAGATAAAGTATGTCTACCATTACTGTGTTCTTGAAGCCAGAATTAGTGACAGTAATGTGTTTAAGTAACAGAAAGCTTCCAAATACAATAAAGATATTTCAAATTTAGAGAACAAAAGAACTGATGCCAAACCAGCAACAAAGCAAGTATTGTGTTTCTCATTCAAAAACATTACCTAGGGTAAGTCTAGCCTAGTTTCTAGGACGAATATAAAAGTGAATTCTTTGCTGCTCAAGTGCGAAATTAGGCAGCTTTTACTATAAGAACCGTAACATCTAAACAGTGAGCTCTGACTTTGGCAGAACAACAGTACCCTACTTTCTTAGAGCAGGTCAATTGATGCAAAGAAAATAACGAAAAAATGGTGATTTGAAAGATTATAGGCATAAAAATATTAGTAACCACAACAAATCAAAATCAACATGCAAGTCAATGCCAAAAATGAATGTGTCAGAAGGATTCTGTGGAAGAAACATGAAACAAGAGCTTCCCGAATATTTAAATGACGGGGAAATTCAAGACAGCTATTGCAGCAAGAAATTTAGTATGAGCAACTATCTTTGGAAAAGTATACAACCACTGATATCCTTCAAAACATCTACCAATCTTGAGAGAAAGAGAGGTTCTTTCTCCTATACAAACATTTAACGAAGTAAATGATACAAGTATTACGGTAAAAACCCGTAGCTGGGTAAATCCGGGCTTTTCCCAGTCAATGCCCAGTTTCACCGATGCTCCGTGGTAAATGCCATTTCCAACTTGAAAAATCGGGTTTTGTACGGACTTTTTGGCTAGTAACAGTTACATGGCGAATAGGTTTTCGGACCGACGCACATCGGTAAAAGCTAGAATTGTGGTGGTGGTGGTGGCGGCGGCGGCGGCGGCTGTTTCCATGTTTCTGCCCTAAATTTCGCTTGTTTTGTCTCAATTATGAAATTATCGTTCACTCTATAGTTATTAAAGCAGATGATAGTGTCTTGTGATTTCAATTTCTTTAAGGTCTTTTCTACTCAGTCAAAATCTTCCCAGACAGGGAGGCCTCAAGTTTTCCACTTATTATCCGTCATTAATTCTTAAATATCACTAGGAATTCATAATTTAGACGGTTGTTGAGTGGGTGAGGCTTTCGCGGCAACGAGATCACCAGTCGCGCGGGGTACCGGCCACTCAATACCGCTCTTTTACCGTTTTTCACATTTTACGACAGCATTGACCAAATCGCATCATTAAAATCAGCAATTTAAAAAAATGTGTTTCTGGCTTTCACCAAATAAAGCCTGATATAAAAGGTTGAAAACAGCATTTAACGCGAGGCATTGGTAAAATCGGGAAAAGGCTGGATTTGCCCGTCAAAGGGCTTTCACAGTAATATTAAAAACAATTACTAAGCATTGCAATTTACAAAACGGCAGAGTCAAGTAAAATTCATACCAATAAAATTCCTGAAAGTAAAGTTTTGGTGGTATAATGTTAGTGCACGAAGTGTGTGTGAATAAACTGAAAATTACAAAGATAAAATTAAAATTAATTTCCAAGCAAATGAATGTGTTCAGTTTACTTTCCTCTAACCACTGACAAAGCAAGGCTACCTAGCATGCATAAGCCCTAAGGTAACGGAACAGAAAAACTTAAGCATATATTATGCTCAAACTGAACTAGCAGCAACACCATTAAATCCCATGTTTAAATGCTGTAATAGTTGTGTTTCCCAAACCGACCTTCTCAGATAGAATTCTGTCTCTAATAAAGCACTCTCCACCCTCATACCCAACTAACAGAGCAACATTTAATAATTTGAACCATGTGTGTTTTGGCCCTATAAGTACTTCATCCCAAAATCTGAATGTAACATCTACGTTGAATTCATTAATCTGCAAAAGACTAAGTTCCTTCATAAAAATCAACTCTATTGGAATAAAATTCCTGCACTAGTAAAAAGTAAGAGTCTTTGTCTATATAAATACAGGTAGTAAGAAAAGCTTTTCATGGACCAGTTGAAAGGCTACAAGAAACTAGTGAAGCTACATTGAAGAAACTATGTTACCAACCTCATACCCCTCCGATGGAGAAAAATAGGGCAAAGACAAAAAATGTTATCACTAAATGCCTTTTCGGTACAAAAGTCATTTGAAAATTCCTGAAATGATTATTTCATGCAATCCTGGAAAATTTCCCACTACATAAATGAACTTGTACTGTATTTAACCCAGTAAACTGAACATTATATGCAACATATAATGCACATCAACATAAAACAACAGATCAACTAATTGTCAAAAAAGAAAAATTACAAAATTATAAAAAAAGTGTCACATTAATACTTTCACTGACCACAGAGATGTGCATTTCCTAACACAGTAGATTAAAAAAAAAAGGAACAGTACCAAATATGCAAATCTGTTGGCAAACTTGATGGCTGTGAAGAATAAAGTGGCATAAAGAACAATGACTATACCAATTAGATCAGTACTTAAACAACCCTCATCATACGACTAGTATTTCCATATTTTAGTTTAAAAAGTTTGATTGGTTGACCAAAAAGCAATTGTATACAAAATTGACTTCCATAGGTGAAGATAGATCAAATTGAGCACCATTCATACATGATATCCCAAGATAAACTTCCACAGACCAACAATATTTTGAAAGACAGGTGCAAATTTTGAAGTAGTGGCCTGAATCAGTCCTTACGATGTAAGCATAACATTATCTTGCTAATGTTCATCGTATTTGAGAAGTTTAGCATCCACTAAAATGTGAGGAGAGGATACTTCTGCAGCACCTCCAACATCATCAGCTTCACTGTTTTCAGATTCTCACATAAGTAAAAAGTTTGAAGAAAAAAAACAGTGCAAACATGCCTGCTGTAGTTAGCTGGGAAAGAAGAAGACATGCATTTACACCAAACTCACGACACACGACCTGCACTACAGACTACAAACACACATGGATCTTCCCACAGCTAAAACAAAATCCCTACCCCTGTCACTCATGTCCCTGTGGAAGGGGATTGCAGGGCTAACCAGTAATTAAAGAAATAGATATAGAAGGTTAATTTTTAAAGACGATATAAAGAGAAGACCTAGTTAAATGTAAGAAACTGAATCGCCTATCCTTGCTCCTTTATATTATTTATTTGATGTACATATTGCAATTGTAATAATACACATCTATGTTTATAATGACCTCCATTTCATATATCATCAGTCACTACAGTCACTAAATGTGCCCTCCAAAACCTTCCAAAGCCAAATATTGCCTATTCTGCACCCTTCAAACTTCTAAACAACCACCAATCTACCCATTTTATCAGCCTTTCGACACTGAAACAAATATTTCAGTTGTAAATAAACAAACACACAACTTGTTACCTTAAACACAACCAATTCTGCATGTGGGCAATATCCTTAAGTGAAAGCTTAAAATCAATGCAATTACCATACATTACAGCCTGTCCAGTACAGACACAAACATACAGAAACTCACACACAAAATACCATGAGTAATTATAAAATAGAGAATCAAATAAAAAAGACAAGCATAAAAATATGGGAGGGAAAGGCAGAAACAAAACAAACCAAAGCATGATATGAGCAGCAAAAAACATACAGGGTGAGAGAAGGAGCTAGAAAAGGTTCACAGCACCAGTTTCAGAGACTGCCAGCCAGCAGGTATCTTCCGCCTCTTCTACGCACTTACCCTGACCTTGAGGAAAAAATAAGATAGAAAACAAAATAATATTTAAGAAAAGTAACAATCAGGTAGAATGAAAAACCTATAAGAGTGACCTTGGATAATTTTTCCTTAATAGTTTGAGTAAACACCCACACTGAAATTCATAAATATAAAAGAATAGTTATCAAGATTGAATGGAGGATGCTCTTTGCATTGAGTGAAATATTTAGAAGTGTGGCAAAGTTAACAGGAAAAATAAATGACAAGATAAGAAATGAAATGACAGCAGAATAGGAAAAGATTATATAAAAAGTTAAAACTTACTTCCTCTCCATTGGATTGCTCTGTTGCCTTCTCTGGGTACACACCAGCTCGAAGGAAGGAAGCTTTCCATGAATCCACATCATCTTGAGTTTCACAACTAAGTTCAAGTTGCTTGTAATCCTTCAAACAAGATGTAAGATTGTGCTCATCTCAATCCACATACAAATTAACATTTCTAACTATGGATGTAAACTTAATGTAACCTTACCTTGTAAACATTCCTGCCCTCAGGGTTGAAGAGAGCAAAAGTGTGGCGTCTTGACATAAAGCCCTGTTCAACATCTCTCAATTTTAATCCATCAAGAGGCAACATATACTTCTTTTCTCTTTCCTGAAAATTTAAGAAATTACACATAGATTCTAGAATGTTGCGTAAACTCAGCTACAAAATATCCACTGAAAGGGGTTTTCTAGGGCATCCTAAGCAGTAAAACTTTGAAGTTCCACAATAAGCACTAGGCGAGGTGGTAAAATGTTGAGAAACAAAAGTAAACACAAACCTCCTCGTCCTTGAACCAGGAAATACTTTCTGAAGTAAGAACAAACCAGTAGTCACGGCTGCCTCCCTTCATGATACCAAGGTTGTGAATACACATGTATCCCTTCCGTATGACTTGATTTCCCAGCTTGCGGCCTGTCTTTGCTGAATTATCTGTTTGGTTCTGCGCGCTGCAAAAGGAAAGATTATTACAAAAAGTTGCCAAATTACTATTTTTCTGTAAAGAAAAAATAAATGAATAAGTTATTTAAAAGTCAATAGTCAAGCATACACACACAAAAAGATTGTGAAGTAAAATTCTACTAACACAAAAGTAATGTTATAAGATGCATCCTTGAAACATTCTTTCAAACAATATGAAAATATAGACTTTAATGAGAAGAGAAGAAAAGAAGGGAAACGGATTTTTAAAAAAGGTTTCAGCTTCCATTGTAGTAAGTACAAGTGTCTCAATAAGTAATTTAAATTTTGAGAAAGCACCAACAAAGCTTCAACCCCCACAAAAACGCACAATAGAGGCATTAAGTTTAAAATGCACATTTGATTCAAGCTTACACCAAATGAAATAAAAAAGCAGAGCACAAAACTACAAAGACAAATTTTAAAAGTCAATACTGTTTTAATTTACTGAAGTGATACTGTGAGTCTCAATCTAATACATTGTATGTGGTTGATGGAACCCCACCATACCCCCTGTATTATAAATGTTGACCACATATTCCTGCTGTGGAGTCAATGCCTACCCACAACCACAGTGCACAGGGGAACTAATTACACTGTGTTCTGTGGCTCCAAATGACTGATTTGAGACCGATTATATCTTCTTCACTTTCTTTTCACTTTTGTCACAGAGATGGTGCATTACAGAGTTACATGACAGACAAGAGGTAAGTAAGCCCAACAACAGTGCAATAACAAAAAATTAACACACAAAAAAAAAATCATACCTCTGCATAATGCTGTTTGAAGAGTTGTCCATGAGAGCAAAGAGGACACATGAGGCAAATAATCACATAAATTTCTTCAAAGCAAAGATTAATTACAGTCCTATATCACTAAAGTCCCAGAGCAAAAAAGCAAAGCTCCGATTAATAGACACAAGAAAGACACACAATGATTCCAATGAGGACCACAGCTTTCAATGGCTAATCACTTCAAAGTTACGGATTATGTACATGTAACATACGTGGTCTAATATAGTAAAGTTTTCATAACTTTTGACAGCATTAATGTTGAAAGTGGTTCAAGCAATTGAATTTCTTTTGTTCAAGAAGGAACACAATAGTGAATATAGAGATTTTAAGGAGCTAATCACCTGAATCAACAGATACTACATACAGAGTCTGAAATACCAAAACTGTCCATGAATGTGGCAGGGAGATATCCGCAAAAAATAATCAGTGGCCAAGTGACAAGAGTGAGAAGAAAAATGGAGAATATTTGACAAAGGTTGGACTGAACAAGTATTTCACTAGTCATGGTTAACTCAAAATGGCAAAAGCTTCGAGTGTGGTTGAAAATACCCACATATTGTACTTCAGATGATTTCAATTTAAAAATAATGTAAACTTCAGAAAGACAGTTAAAAATTGTAGTTAAAGCATGAAATACCATTTTAACCCAGTACAAAGCACTTTGCCATATTTTTGGGTATCGGGTTGACTGCTTGGTTCTAATGTGCAAATTTTCATCCCTTTTGGTTTAACTCTGTGCTTGCAAAATGCAAGATCTACAAATCCAACAAAGTACACAAGAAAAGCAACAGCACCAACATTGCATTTACAATTTACAGCGTTGACAAAGTAATAAAATCTGTTAGAGATTATGTGCTCTCTGACTTATCTGACAAATCTCTTACATCAGGTTTTAACATTTTAATGTGCGTGGTAGAAAATGTACAGAATTATAGTTAAAAAATAAAATCAAAGAACCCTCATTGAGAAAAGTATTATTACCCTTAATATCATTCCAAGGCAATTGTTTTAAAGTGTATGTAACACTGGGGGAGAAACTTTTTAAAATTTGAACTGAATCTGCACACTGTGACCCCAAAGCTCACAAACTAACTGTATTTCCACCCTTCAGTTTAAAATGAGGTGAAATGAAAAGACAACTCACTTTGCAAATCCAATGAAGTCTTCGTGGTTGGTATTCATGTAGGCAAGTTCACACTCAACTAAGAGAATAAGCTGCTCCTTGCACCTCTGTTCTTGGTTGCGAATGTAGGTTGTAATGATACGTTCAGTTTCTTCACGCAGACGAGGATAGCGGTTCATCTGCACAAGGAGTAGTACATAGGCAATTTAGATTACTGACCAAGCAGATGTCAAAATACCTTTAAAATCCCGAACTTTGCAAGGTACAACCAAAGCCGAATTGACCTAGACTGAAAAGGTGCTCACCTTATCAGTGCAAACACGCACAACATTTGACAACTCTTGCACCACTAGGTCAACACACTTCAAACTAGGTTCTTTGAGCCTGGAAATCTGTTTTTTGACAATGGCTTCAAAAGCCATATCAGGAGTGAACAGACCCACTCTGATACCTGGTATAAAAAAAAAAATTAATTTAAAATGAAACCAATTATGGGTAAAAGAGTGATATTGAGAGAAGCATTACCATGAATGTTACGAATAGCAAATGCTATTTCACGTCGCAGTTCTTTTTCATCAAACTCCATTTTTACAATTTCAAAGGGAAAACGCTCGTGGAACAAGCGATTAATTTTTGCACCACCAGAGAGTTCCATAGTGTTAATTTGCGCAGAACCAGACCCTTCGATGGTGCGTTCAAAATCAGATTGCAGCTGTTGAATCATCCTGAAAAACACAAAATGAACAATAAAACATATGACTTGAAAAGTGATGTATGATTTTTAGAGATTGAGACACTGGACACATACTGCAACATAGCCTTAGTTTTGATTGCTGGATCGTTTGGTTGAAAATGCTTGTACTGTTCAACATCTTTCTCTAAGGCAAGTTGTTGTTTCTGCAAATGAGACACACTTTGAGAATATCAATCCATCTAAGAACAATACATAAAATATTGTTCCTTTGATAATGAATTTATTGCTTGCCTGCAATTTGTCACGAAGCCCAGGTAATGTATCCCTAATGTGATTTGTGAGCTGCTGATTCAGAACCCGCTGAAGGTATGGAGTACCCGATCGATCTGCCATATGTCGATAAGCTGGGTGACTGCAAGGGAGAAAGTGGAGAATTGAAGATTGCAAAGAAACAAATTAAAATGGCTATCAGCTGAAGAATAACCCACCTGAGGAAGAATTTACGTTCAGCGGCAAGAGCATTCTTAATATCTTTTCGGCCCTCAATATCTTTTTGAGATCGATTGACAACACCAATGTAACCCCTCCTCAAGGGAAGAAGTTTGTTTTCAAGGATTTCACGGGCATCCGTGCCTTCATCCATCAAATCAAGTTTTGTAATTACACCAATTGTTCGAATACCTATGCAGGAAATCAAAATACAGATCAACTTAAAGTTTACTGTGGTTGTATTATCATTAACAATCTTTATTTCAAACTTATAACTTTCATGTATGTCTGGCAAATTACTTCTACAACATGCATTAAGCAACTGCTACATCTACTTTTTGAGCAAAAATAAACAATAAGATAAAACAACGGAACCAACTACTTGAATAACTATAGGCTTCGAAAGATCTAACAAAATGTAAGTGTCTCCTAGCACCATAACTTACATCCTTATGTGATTATGAAAACTCAATATTGAACATTAACATTTACTTATAAATGTTGTAAGAAATTTGTTAGATTGAATGTTCTTAAATGTGAAAATTTAATCAAATGAAGACAGTACCTTGAGGATCAACTTCTTTGGCCAACTTTAATGCATCACTATTTGCCAAATCTGTATTCGCTGGGGTAATGGCCAATATCAAAGAATTATCTTTCTGAATAAATTGAAGGAGCATTGAGCGAATTTGATGTTCAATATCCTTAGGTTGGTCACCAATAGGTACTTTTGTCATGCCCGGGAGATCAATTAGTGTTAAATTAAGAACTAAAAGACACAAAACAGAAAAAGCAACCAAAAAGTAAAATATATGCCAAAATGAGGGTGAAAGGTTTACAAAAGCAATGGTGGGATTCTGCCATACGCTCCACGAATCCTAATGAACAAAAATAAACCAAAGTCAAATACTAAGTGTGTACCACTGACAATAGAAAATGTAACAGAAACAAAGATTAACTGCCATGTGTGTTCTACAAAACAACCAATGTAACAAAAATAAAATTGTGCACAAGTACAACTACTTTTCAACATGGTTCCACCTACAAGGCTACCAAATTACTTCTGAAAATCTGAGAGGAACCATACCATCGGGGTCAACCGACTTAGCAATTTGAAGAGCATCAGAATTAGCAAGATCAGTGTTTGCTGGTGTCACAGCCAGAATTAGGCATGTTTCCTTTGATATGAAGAGATAAAGCATGTCCCTGATCTGCTGCTCAATATCAGGAGGCTGATCACCAACTGGCACTTTAGTAAGTCCAGGAAGATCAATAAGAGTGATGTTCAGCACTGTCAAAAACAAGATTCTATCACATCACACCTTGTCAAATAGATTAGAGATTTCCTGTAAACACTAACTGATTATTTTGTTTTAAAATGCAACTTATGAAATTTACCGCCTGGAGCTGAAAACTGGAGGTTAGAAAATTAGATTATGTAGTTTCAAGTATACATTGGCTATATGGCATCCACTTACCATTGGGAGAATAAACTCTTAGATTGATAGGAACATTAGATATTCCCTTGTTGGAGCCAGTCAAGCGGTCTGTTTCTGCCTCAATTTCTCTGCGAACCTCATCAAAATCCACAAATTTCTTCCCTTTGCAATGCAAGAACTCAGCATGTTCTGGAACAAGCAAGAGGGAGAATGGGGGTGAGTATCACATTATGGTCTTATCACACAACTTCCTGTAGCAAGCAGCTGCCCAGTTAGAGCATCACTTAGTAGGTCAGATAAAAAAGAAGTCTATTTTAATTACTCAAAGAGAAATTGTAATAACATTTTACTATTTTCCAAGGTACTTGTGCTAGTTTGAAAAAATGTTAATGATAGCACAATTACACATAGAGGTTAAAGTGTGAAAAAAAATGATCATCCCTAAATTTCACTTGGCTTTCTACACAACATCCCCAATCGTGCCTCTCAAAATCCCCAAAATTTTCAAAAACTATTAAAACAGATAGAGAAGAGTTTTATACTATCCAATCACTTTTGAATTTCCTCAACCAATATTTTGGCCTTTTCCATAACTTCTGAGTTGCCTTGCCACTTTGGAAGCCATACTTGCAAGGGACACTTGGCGGCAGGATAACATGCAGATAACAACAATCATGAATACTAGAGACACTCATCTCATAATCTTCATCAGAGATTGACTTACCCGAGTTGGAATTGATAAGCTGTAGAATTAAAGGTCGACGTGTCACAATACCAGAACCTCGAGGAAGAAAATCCCTGAAAAGGAAAAATACAAGAGGATGATCAGAACCCTACTGATAAAACAATTAAAGCTTGAAAAACAGGAACAAAATATATACTTTAGGTCTATGAGACAACCTCTGATATCAGATAAAAGTGAAGGCTTGATCATAAAGTTATATTGCTACGTAATAGGTATTACCAAAATTTGAAAGAAAACAAAAATAAAAACTGCTGTGAAAGATTTGAAAGATAAAAAGTTAATAAACCAAAACAAGCATTGAAATAAATACAACTTTAATTGATATCAGGTTGATATTACACCCCCCCCCCCCCCAAAAAAAAAGGGGAAATAATGCACAATAATGAGCCCTAAAAACAACAACTTTTTAAAAAGTTGTTGTTTATTGTTGTAATACTTTCACAAAATATGTGGCCCATATAAAATGTCCACAAATTGACAAGACACGCCCAACTGATCAGAAAAACATGACACCTATGATAATCTATTTCAGCACCCACAAGTAAAAACTTAAAAAACACAGAACAATAAATGTTCCAGAATATCAAAATTGTTGGTAAATGAAGGTAGTATGACTTAAGTTCATAATGTGCACTACAAAATTGATCTTTTATCACACACAGTTGGATGAACTTTATCTTTTAATGAACATGAGTATTTCAAGATAAAAATATTTTAAATAAGAATTGAGGTAGAAGATAGATAAAGATCAATAAATTTGATAAACCATGCTGTCAAGCAAATCAATGAAGTGCCATTGAGCCCACAGACCCAGTTTGACAGGTGTGGTTAAGGTCAAACCAGTAACATTACTAAAGAGCACCAGATGATTACAGTACATTAAGATTAGAAAATGGGCAACATGAAACACATCAACCAACTTTAATACATAACATAGCTCATTGAAACACAGTAATTTGAAATTTTATGTGTCATCCTGACCAATGGGTCCTGGGCCTTCGATCGTCACACTTGGCCGAGAAAATGATAACAAGTCCAAAATGGTGAAAGGTACCAGGAAAAAATTCCAGTCACGCCATTTGAGTCATAATTGAACAATTTCAGAGGACTTACTTGCCAACGAAGTTTTCCAGTACAGAGGACTTGCCTGCACTCTGGCCTCCCACAACAGCAATTTGTGGGAGGTCCAGTTGCATATTAACCCCAAGCTGAGTGAAGGCATCTTGAAGTTTGTTGACTATGGGGATGAGTTGCTCCATCCCCACGTTACCTGCCATCGTGACGGACTTTTATTCTGTCGAAAATAGTACCAATGCTCGAGTGTCTGTATTTGTCTTCGACAGAGGGGTGGAAAAGTAAGATGGCGGATAACCCACAATGCACTGCTCACTGCTTCAGCTTCAAGATCGAATATTTAAACACGGCCCCCTTGATTACTAGTCGGCTGTCTTGTTCTGATAACAGCCCTCCGAAAGTTTTGCCCGATGCTATTTGTCTTTTCCATCATTTTAATCAGATTGCAATAGTGACTCTGATTCTGACTGAAGTTTAAAGCCGTCTAGGTGGCGAGAAGATCCCGCCTTCATCACTAATTTGCATTGTTTTCCGTTTTTCTCCACCCTTCCCCTTCCCCCTCTCCCCTCTCTTTCTGTTTTCCCTTTCCTTTCTCCTCTTCCTCGCCTTGCCGCTCGCCGAGGGACGGTGGAGAGGGACGAGGGCCGAAGAAGAGGGAGCAGAAGCAGAAAGATTAATTCCAAAAGGCATTGCATTTTTCAAAATGTCGGACGTTGACAACTGGATTGAAATAGCTAAACAGTGCAAATATTTGCCAGAGAATGATCTAAAGGTAAATAGAGCTTATCGAGTGACTGTATTTTTCTGCATTTACCGATCTCTTTATGAAATGTTGTGTGTCAGTGATTTCTATCCCGCCCTTGTTCTTGGAGAGTGTTGTCATTGCGCTTCTTCAGTCCGTTATCTAATTTCTTTCAGAAATTATGTGATCTTGTGAGTGATCTTCTTTTGGAGGAGTCTAACATCCAACCTGTGTCGACGCCTGTCACAGTTTGCGGTGATATTCATGGCCAGGTTGAACATAACCTATTTCATTATTTATTGTCTGTACTATATTATACCTTTTATGTTCTTTGATCTCATTCTTTTGTTTGAACCTCTTGTAGTTTTACGATCTTGAAGAACTCTTTCGGAATGGTGGGCAAGTTCCAGACACCAATTACATCTTTATGGGTGATTTTGTTGATAGAGGTTACTATAGTTTGGAAACATTTACTCGCTTACTTACCTTGAAAGCTAAATGGCCAGACCGCATTACTTTATTGAGAGGCAACCATGAGTCTCGCCAAATCACTCAAGTTTATGGATTTTATGGTGAGCAGATTTCTGTTTTTTGATTGCATTAATGATAATCTACTGCCCCAACTGTAGATGATGATACAGTCAATCCTCGTTAGTACAATCCCAGGATATAATGATTTTTCGAATGCTCTCGGATTCAATGATTTCTCCGTTACAACGTTTTCGGCCCGTGGTCCCAGTAGAGTTGCGCTAACAGAAATTGACTTGTATTGTCCTAGGGCATTATTAATTCTGTCAGCATTTCTAGTCTTATCAATTTTTAAATTCAGCAATTTTTTCCCAGATGAATGCCAAACCAAATATGGAAATGCCAACGCCTGGAGATATTGCTGTCGGGTTTTTGATCTTCTGACCATAGCTGCAGTAAGAATAATCTTATTACATCTTTATGGTAATATCTATCTTTCCAGTTAACTACTATTGATTGTTTTTTTGTCCTTTTTTTCTAGCTAATTGATGAGCAGGTGCTGTGTGTGCATGGTGGGTTATCCCCAGATATTAGAACTCTTGACCAAATACGAAGCATTGATCGCAATCAAGAAATACCTCACAAAGGTATTGTCCTGAACGTTCAAAAATTTCAGTTTTTGTTGGTTTTTAAATTGGTTGTACTGAATAATTTTGTTTTTCACGTAAATACACTTTAGGTGCTTTCTGTGATCTTGTATGGTCAGATCCAGAGGATGTGGAAACATGGAGTGTTAGTCCACGAGGTGCTGGTTGGTTGTTTGGAGCTAAGGTAACTCATGAGTTCATGAAACTCAACAACTTGCAGCTTATATGTAGAGCACATCAACTAGTTCATGAAGGTAAGCCATGCTTGATCGCATATATGTTTATTGTTTGCATCTGCAGATGTAAAGTTGTTCTTTTTCTTCTTATTTAGGTATTAAGTACACGTTTGACGACAAGCTTGTAACAGTTTGGTCAGCTCCTAACTACTGTTATCGTTGTGGAAATGTGGCGTCAATTCTGGAATTTAAAAGCATTGACTGCAGGGAAGCCAAAATATTTATTGCTGTGCCTGACTGTGCAAGAGTTATACCACCAAGAACCTCAACTCCGTATTTTCTGTGATATTTGCTGGGCAGGGTGCCTTAGGCTGACTGCTTTAGTATTACTATCATCAAATTGCCTGAGTATGTAAGTGAATGTTTGTCATTTTTTTTTTTATTTGTTTTGGAATGAATGTGGAATGGTGCAGATGATGTGTATAGTATTCCTCCATCTATTTATCTCAATGGTAAATGGAAATTTTTATTGGAAAATTTTAAATGTTATGAATTATTTTTTCTTAATAGTATTGTGATTGATACTTTTTACTGCCAAGCAGATGTGTTGTTAATGTCAATATCTTTCAAAGCACATGCATGTGGAAGTTCAACAAGGACCAGGGAAGGGCACACTAGTGCCTCTGTGATGTAGGTTACAGGTTTTGTATTTTCTATCTGTTTTTGTTGAATGACAAGCAGAATGGATTTTAGACAATACTTACTAATTTGAAATTGAGTGATAACTTAGCACTAGTCTGTTAAGGTTTGACCCTGTAATTTACATGCAGTATGGCACGCATATTCTACAGATGTTTGTTTATCTTGCTGCCAGTACAAGCCTTGCTGATCCACTTTTCTGATAAATGTAACTAATTTCAAATGGAACTAATTGGAGAATGATTAAAATCTGTCACCGTTAAATATTGATTGATTTCACAACTTTATTTGAACACATAAATTAATGCAATAAAATAATAGTTTAATAGTGATTTAACTTTAAAAGTAGAGAAAATATCTTGAACAAAGTCTTGAATAAACTCCAGCTAAGAAGAAAACAGAAATAATTCTTTTCTCTCTCCCAAAGGGAGAGAGGAGAATGACAACACAACACTAAAGTTAGTAACACAGGCAAATATCCATCTGCAGACCTTGAAATACACTTCAAAGTTCAGAGGATAGTTAATATTAATTAACTTTCATATCTATAACATAAAATGAATCCAGAAGTCAGTCAGTCCAATAACTATCATTAGGGTTGAAAGAATCCCGGAGCAGCTGCAACAAAACATCAGCAGTATAATGTGATTGTAGTTTTCAATAAAACTGGAGAAAAAGATAAAAATATTCATACCCGGAATTCTTTTATAATAGATGTATCTAGGTCAAGGGCTATCATCATGCTTGGAACATTTGTCAATGGGGTTACATGGAAAGTTCCAATAACTGACCCATTTTTGTTTCTAGATAGATCAAAACATTTGATGTCTCCATCATGCCTGACAAAAAAAGAAACATAGGACATACAACACAATAGGAGTCTAATGACTGACAAAATATACTACTGTCCATAAAAATATTGACTGGACATACCCATCAAGAGCAGAGAATAAAGGCAAATTCTCTTGTCTAGGTAGTTTGCAGTAAGGTGGGTTAATATCCATATTTTTCAACACTCTGACCAAAATATCGCATGTACTAAACTTTGTAAAGTTACGAGCCAACTCTCCTGTGCTTAGAAATGCTTTCTCATCAATATTGAAAAGATGTAATGTACGTCCACTTATTTCTGTACAAAGTAACAAAAGACATAAGCATGATGTAATGCAATAATCCTAAAAAAAAACCTATCAGACATTAATACCTACCAACAATCTTCCAAAAATTAGTAACAGTCGAATTATTTGAATATGATGACAAGTTTAAATTTCCAATACTTTGCACTAAATCTGGAGCCACATTTCGACAAGAGGACGTTGATGATGGCACTGAAGAGTCATCTGAATTTTCAGAATCATGATGAGAAACTCTCTGCTGTGATTTTGAATTGATTGGAGAAGAATAAAAAGATTTCTTTCTTCTTGAGGCTAATCTATTTCTTATATTGTAGTCTTCTGATGAACTAGAACTAGATGTTGGTGCCTCCATTTCCACAGCCATAGTAGATTTTCCCCTACTAGTCTCATCATCTATGTTCATTTCTGAACTGCTTACTTCTGATAGTGTGTGTTGGGTTACAACAGACTTTGCCTTGTGAGGAATTTTGTCATTGGTCTGCGCTTGACTGACACTGGATGATGCGGACCAACCATTATCTGCTGTTGCTCTTGCTTGAGCGTTGAAAAGGGCAGCAGCTGACTGCTGGTACAAGTTTTGGTAGTAGGCCATGGCAATTGCCTGTTGTTGTTGCCATTGCTGTTGTTGCAAAAGCAACGCTGCACCAACCTGGAAACAGGAGATAGATCACCAAAATACAATGAAAACACGGCATGACATACCACATGACAGGTTTCAGGAGCTTAATGCAACAGTGACTGTGACTGGCTGCATACCTGTGACATGCCCGCCACAGAATAAGCAGCTAAGGGATTCATCAGTGGATTAGGGAACATGTAAGGATATGTTGCAGGTACACTGTAACCAGCGGCAGGACTTTGACTGCCTGTGACCCCAAAGCCAGGAGGTGGCAAATGAGATACTGAAGTTCCCTGTATAGAGAAAATAAAGATGTAAGAAATACCTAGAAAATAACAAGGTAAAAATTTACAGCTTATTGTCAGAATGAAAAGGGCCTCAAAATTTACCTGAGTCTGTGATACACTAGAAGATACAGTAGGGACAGTTGGGAAACTGTTGTGATTGTTCACGGGTGCTGATAAAGAGCTTGAGCAAACAGGTGACGATGGCATAGTATTCTGAGATTGAGTAGATGCTGGGCAAGCTTCAGTCTTTCCATGATCAGTCTCATTTACACAAGTCTCTCCATTTTCTACTGAGCGGCAACTTTCTTCAGGCTCTCCATTAATTTCCTTGATTAAATCTGCTGTTTCTAGGAGGTCATCTTTAAATGAAGCATGACCTTCAGTCACTAGCACGTCATTAAGATGAATATCTGTTTCACCATTAGTGTCAATAAGGAAAAGTTCCAAAAATGGCTCCTAGTAAAGAAAGGAAAGATTTAAAAAGTTGTGAAACACTACAGGACAAGAAGGGTACATACACGCCTGTCACCTCTAGATCAACTTTTTGAACCAAGCCGATTAATTCTCTGTCAACAACAAGAGCTAGAAAAGCAAAACCAGCTTCTTTTGAAAATCTTTGTGAGCCATTTGGTGGCTCAATACCACTTAAAGATGCCCGAATAGCTTGTTTAGGTAATACAGAAAAATCACTATGAATAAAACGTAGATCAGTTTTGGAACATTTGGAAACTGTTCCATAATCAATGTATATAACCTGCAGAAGTGAAAAAAAAAAAAAAGATCATTGATGGGTGTAGTAACTATAAATGTCAGGTGCATAGATAGTAGGATATTTTCATTACAAACCTCTGGGGTTTCACCAACAGATTTAATTACAGCTCTATGCCACTCGCCATCATATATAGCAACACAGCACTGTCCTTCTACAATTGTGCAATCAGGCATGACATATTTAGCTCCATGATCTTGATAAAAATCTCTGATGAACAGATAAAAATCCATAAGAAACATGGTTCGGAAATAAGCTGATTGAAGTAGGTATAGATATGTCATCAATACTAGTGAGATGAGACATTTTATAAATTAAACTTACTGTAGTTCATCCATCAACCTGTTTAATGTGAGAGCATCTTTTCTTAGCATGACCCAAAACTTGTGTGGAGAGTAGACTTCAGCAACCTTGAGCTCTACATATTCCCCAGGCTCTGCATTGGGAGGCAGCTCAGGAAGTGGAAAGGTTTCTCCTGGCTTCATGACTTCCTCTGGATACAATCCCAAGAGTTGCTTCTCCGTCTGAGAACCGAAAAAAACCTTAGTTACTTCAAATGCAAAAGATTGCAAGAACACAGAACATTGACCTAATACCGCCTAATACAAGATCCTTACTAAATCCACATCCAGACTAGGCATGAGCTGTTCTTCTGGCTTCTCTCCAGGGTATACATAACATTCTCTGCGAATATAACGTACACGGATCACTGAATTGTGCAAAGAACTCAGCAGGTCTTCCAAGCTTTTAAACACAGGAGCTTCAGAAATTAGAGATCTACCATAAGATTCCTAAAAAATTGTAAATATTTACACGTCAGTACACCAATTACACATTCACATTACCTAGTACAATGTCAAACTCCACATAACAAGAAATGGTCACCTCATACAACTGGGCAAGTTGTTCACCGCGAATGCCAGATGTGTATCTCTGAACAATATCAAAAATTTTTCTCTTGACAGACAATGACAAATCAATAACTGGAAATAAAAAAATTAGCATGTACTTAGTTTACAGCTGCTATATAAAAAAGGAATCCATAGTTCCAGCTCCTTAAATAATAATTTAACTACCATTCTTAAATAGTAATTAATTAAAATATAATACCTGGCTTTGAGTCACTCTCATCATCAGTCACATTATTTGAGACGTCAAACAACATCCAGTCGCCACTCTTAACCCTTTTGCAATCAAAAACATCTTGCAAGTCATGAGCCATCTGAATAATGCTATCATAGCCAAGCTCATTCCAATTCAAACAGACACCAAATTTTTCCTGCAAAAAAACAAACAATGCAACATCCCATAGCTATTCACAAAATTAAATCCTCAAAACAATTCAATTCACCCATTGTCAAAATTTGGTATTGAAAAAGTCTTAATGACAGATAGATTAAATAATTGTAATAATAATAATAATAATAAGAAGAAGAAAATGTGACTACCTCATATTTTTCTGGTAAAACACAGGCCCATAGTCCTGATGGGTAAGATTTGATAAGATTTTTCAAGTTAGTTTTCAAGGTATAATTAACATTGCTAGATGAATTGAAATAGCCGTCCAAACAAGAGGCATTGTCAGTGCTTGCTAAAGGTTTTGATGTCTCCATCTTCACCTGGACAGGACACCTATCCTCTGGATCGTGAAATCTAAAGATTAAAAAAGAAGTACTTTAATACAAATGTGACCTTAAAAGGCTGAAAAATTAAGAGCAATTGTACTTATGATATGACACATACCTTTCATAAAAACTATCTTCTGAACAATCATCAGAACTTTCTTTACCACCAGGCACTATTCTGTGCTGATAAGAATTGCCTGAAACAGTTAATTAAGTGGATTTAGCTTTCAGTTTTGTAACACATTATCTAAGAAACACATTTTTTTTCTTAAACAAAAGAAGAGGCATGGCTTGGATTCCTTTTTAATTATTTTTTTAAATATTTGACTCAAACACAGAGGATTAGCTGTTAAAATTAATAATAAAATCTAAACCTTGGTTCACCTCCTATACCATATTTGACAAATAGCAACATAAGACTGGACATGTCACCTTCACTTCTGCTTGTCGTTCAGATAAAAGAAAGTGATAAAAGAGCCAAAGATATGCAAATTTGACTCGAAACTTCCCTGACACTTTAATCAACTAAAACTCACTGGAAACTGTGTCAAGGTACCTTCAGGCACTTGCCAGCATCATTATTAAAATATTTTTCCGCACCAACCTGCTGGGATTTGGGGGGAAGATGATGGCACAGAAACTAATCCTCTCTCCGTAGCCTCCTGCTCAACTCCTTTCACTCCTACACTATCATCTTCTCTGGTATTAGAGTGTGTCAGAGGAATAGCTGCTAGGGCAGGGGAAGGTGAGGCAGGGGAAGTTGATGGATAAGCACTAGAGCCCAATTCCTCTCTCCTTGCCTTTTCCTTAACCTCTTTTACTTTCTGGAAGTGCTCTTCTATAGTGGTGGAAGGGCAATGCTCAAATGTATACCTACTTTGAGAGGGTGGGGATGGCTTGCTCTGAGCACTGAAGACCCTACTTTCTCCTCCATATGATCCACTGCTTGTTCCATGAGATATGCCACCACTTGCATAAGATCCACTGCCAGATCCATAAGATCGACTACCTGATCCATAAGATCCATTGCCTCCTCTATAAGATCCACTGCCTGATCCATGAGATCCACTGCCTCCTCCATAAGAGCTACTGCCTCCTCCATAAGATCTACTTCCTGATCCATATGATCTACTTCCAGATCCATATGATCTACTTCCAGATCCAAAACCGCCTGTTCCGTGAGATCTAAAACCTCCATAGGATTTACTGCCAAGATAGCTGGTAGGGCGTCTATGAGGTAAGAAAGAGGTATACATCAAAAACATTATAGTGTTAAGGGAGAGCCATTACACAGTTCGGGAAGGAGCCTACCTTCTCGGTTTTTGGCGTTTCTGTAAAGCTACTAGTTGCTGGATGTGTGCAGTTTCTTTGGTAGACACTGGTCTCACTTCACCAGAGGCAGTCACCTAAAATTCAAAGTGCCATACAGTATCCAGCAGGTTGAAAGGGCACAAAACTTTAATTCCTCGAGTGATCTGATAAACTTACCCTAACTGTATCAGGTATGGACTCTAAGAATGCGAGAAAGCTTCGATACCCCAGTGCAGCGTATGGACATGGTTCACCTTCACTATTAAAGTAGTCTTTTTGCAACTCAAAAACGGTCATGCACTTTTGAGTTGATATGAGTAAACTCCTCAATATTATTTTGATGGTATCTAGATCAGCCATGGCTCTGCCACTGAGAAATACACATGGAAGTTAAGAGAAACTATACGTTAGGCAACAGGTGAATGACGGGCAGGTTAGAGTTAGAGTGATAAGTCAATCGTTAGAATAAACTTACCTAGACTAGAGAATAAGGATCAAAATATTCAATAATATGGAAGAATCTCCAATAAGCCAAACGCTTAAGGCACTGGTAAAATGTCACCACGATGGACAAACAGGGAATGCCCTCCGTTTTGTGTGAACACACCAATCGCTTCACATGACTAAAATCTGACACAAGACAAAAGGAAAGAGAAGTATACAACACACACGAGACTGGTCAGTAGAGTTATCTCGAGCGAGTGGATAAGTAGTTGCCCGAAAACTTCAAGAGAACCATACAACGTTTCGACAACTAACCCCAAAAGAAACGAGTGGAAATTATCGGAAGCACCAACTTGTCCCACAAAAAATCGACAAGTGCTTTCGCATACCGTGAAGTACCTCCTCTTTACCATCTTTAATTGTACTTTTGTGCTCATCTTATTTTATTTTTTCTATAAAGAGTATATTTTTATATTTTTCTAATTTGTTTCCGAATTGCCATTTGGTGGTTCTTGGTTGATTTTAGTGTTGCACCTACCCTGATTGTTGTGAGAGTACGTCATAGCTCATTTGTTTGTTTTTTTAGATCTAACAAGAAAAACAAGCACCAGTTTCAGCGTTTCAGATAGTGCCGGTGAAGTTAGGACTTCTTCAGTTTTGTGATTAGTGTATTTTGTGGGAAGAATGGCCTCTTTGTCAAAATCTGGTTACGACACGCATGACGATGGTCCAGGTTTCGTTGGCATTAGGTTCTGTCAAGAATGGTAAGAGAGATTAAGGTTATGGTATTTCTTTAGAGTTGATTCCGGTGTACAAAGAAATAGTTTAGTTGATGCTCCTCTGTAATGTTTCAGTAACAACATGCTTTACCCCAAAGAAGATAAAGAAAATAAGGTCCTTTTGTATGCGGTGAGTACGGAGCTGAGTGCATCACAACTAGGGTAATGTTTGTTTGTAATGTGAGAAATTTTAATTGTTTCTGTCTCTCAGTGTCGAAATTGTGATTACAAGCAATTAGCAGACAGTAACTGCATTTACGTCAACAAAATCATGCACGAAATTGAGTAAGTTGGGTTTTGTTTATTCCTGGTCTCAAGTGAAACTGTAAATTATTTCATTCATTTCACGTTTCAATCTCTTTTCTGCTTGCAGCGAGCTTACTCATATAGTTGCTGATGTCATATCAGACCCTACCCTGCCTAGAACAGAAGAACATCCTTGCCCCAAATGCAATCACAGAGAAGCAGTGTTTTTCCAAGCACAAACACGCCGTGCTGAGGTATGTTGTGCACTTACTGTACTTGATATAATTTCCATCACCTAAGTCCCATGCGATAGAACCACCCTGGTGGACCTACCCTGTTAGTGTCCTTGTTGTTCCCCTAGAATTTTCACAGGCCTCTGATGTCAATTCAGACCCCTTTAGAATGGGCCCTGGGCGGGGGAGGGGAAGGGCACAAAATACCTCACACAGGCAGGGCAATTGGAGAGCTCCGTTAAAAGCCTTTTGAAGTAACTGAGGGTGAGGGGGATGGAAGTAGAGTATTGTCAAGGAACTCTCCAACTACCCTCAGGGAAGTGAGAAGTTAAACTGTATTCTCAAACTAACTGCTAACTGTTGATGCTTTCCACCACAGGAAGAGATGAGGCTGTACTATGTATGCACCAATCAGCATTGCACACATCGTTGGACTGAATGAATACATATATTTCTCCTCACCAATCACCTATGAAGATCATACTGCCATCAAATTTGTGTTATCTACTTCAGCATCTTCTGTAAAATCATTTTGTTATCTAGACTCCTTTCCAGCGCTTGCTATTTAATTCTTAATTTATAACTTATCGTGAAAAAATGAGCCATGACTTTTCTCGCCTACTCTGTTGTATAATTAAAGCAATGTAAATTTCATTGTTTCTTTATTACTGAAATAAGGATTTTCAATACAAAAATTTATAGTAAAAAAATTAACTTTTAATCATAAAAATTTGTGTAAGTTAAAATTATTTCAATGACCTTGTTCACTCTCAAGGCATAAGATACTATCTCTCAATATGCTAGCCAAAGGCTAAACAAAGTATAACATGTTTTATCTCCATCTTTTAATCTAATAATTAGACTAGAAACCTACTTGGAGGCATATCTTAAAATTAAACCAAATTCTCAGCTGACCGCAACATGCCCGCCGCGACACACCAAGGGCAGGTGAATCCGGGCCAGAAGGAGGGGCACTTCCTCCACGTCGGCGTCGTCCCCTGACGACACGGACCCTTCCTCAGACAGGGTGGACGACGAGGAGTCGGACGAGCAGGGCGACCAGTTGTACCTCGGCGAGGGACAGTCCGCCGGGGCGGGGGCGGCCTGCTCCCCCCGGGGCGCGAGCAGTGCAGGGCTGCGGGGGGCCTCGGGAGTTCCACCCTGGGGCCCCTCTGCCGACTCGTCCATGGGGTTCTTGTGGCAGCACGATAGCACCATCTTCATGACGCCGTAGCCTGAAACGGGATAGAGGCATCATGTACAGCTCGACGGCGAGGTGGTACCTGTAGAGGTACTACCCGGGTGCTTACCTCTCCGGCCGCAGTACCGGCACAGCACTGAGCCCCCTCGCTGACGGGCGCCCCGCCGCGACCAGGACCTCCCGCGCTTCTCCCGCGCCGCCCGCGGCCCAAGCCCGGGCCCCAGCCGCGCCCGGCGCCCGCATCTCACTTCATCTTCATCGTCGTCGTCCTCGCTGCCACTGTCGTCGCCGTCCGAGCCGGAGCCCGGCGACGACGTGCTGCTGTCGTCCGACGAGCTGCAGGAGCTCGTCGAGGTGGCTATGGAGACGGTCGTCCAGGAGCTCGTCGACGACGAGGTCGACGACGAGCTGGAACAGGACCCTGGGCTGCGCGAGGAGCGGCTGTCGGTGGTGGTGACCAGTGAGGTGTCGGTCGTGTCCGTCCAGGACGAGTCGGACTCCACGGAGCCCGCGGAGAAGCGGCGCCCGGGCCTCAGCAGGTGCCCGTCGAATGGTGGGGCAGGGGCGGGTGGGGTGCGGGGGCCTGACCAGAGTAAAGGCGTGAGGTGAGAGAACAATGCGAAAATCTGATTACGTTGATTTCTTGCGCCGCTTGCGGCCGCTCGACTCACCTGCCCTCGCTTTACGCCTCCGACGTACTGGTGTGGTGCCACCTTTCCTAGGAGAGGGCATCGTCGTCGTAGAAGAGAAAGAGCTTGACGGGGTCAAACACTACAAGCAACCAAACATTTCACCCAGTGAGATTGTCGCAGGCAATGTTGCAACGGTTGCAACAAGCGCGATTTAACCTCGCAGGCCACGAGGGCACGGAACACGGAAGTAATAACGTGGCCCACTCAACTGCCGAGCAACCACTCGCGGACGTTTGCTTGATCCACCGCTATATATTGGGGCGCTATTTGTGATCTCGGTCGTGTGCTTTGCTGCTATGAGTCTATGCTTGAGAAGTCTATGAGGTGACGGTTGACGCTCGACTCGGTTCCCAAAAACATCAAGCCAGTCAAAACAAAGTCCGCCAATGGCTTGTTTCAATCAGATGACTGAAAGTGTTGTGCCAATCCCTCGAGGACTCCTTGCCAGCTCGCACTTGTCTTGCTGCCTCTTTATTTACTACATTGCAAATTAATCGTTTTCTTGTGTATTTTTCTTTTCTTTTTTTTTTGAAAAATTTGAAATTAATTTTCCCACCTACTGCTAGGTTCCACCCCCTCTCTTTTCTCACCTGTACGCGCGAAATTCAAAATTACAACAAGTCAGCAACATCAGAAAGAAAAATTCCTCCTTGCCTAGTAATATTTGTCTCAAATCGTAAATGTATTATTCTTATAGAATTATAGAATGAGTTCACACTTTTTATTTTGAGTCTTGATTCGGTGAACATTTGAAAGGAAGGAAATGTTTGACGCTTTCTCTTTTTCCATCTGTTTTGCCGGTGGTTACCAGCACTGGCGCATCCGTAGAGGGCGCAGAGAAGCGAGGGGAATACCGTTCCGTTTAGTCTGGCTTAGTCTGGCCCGGCTTAGTCTGAATAGGCCTACAGTGCAGTCAACGAGTCAACGTTCAAGTGGTGCACAGCAGATAGGCCCTAGTTCTAAGTTCGCTCCCCGTCCTGAGAGTGAAGTTAGGTCTGCGCTAAGATGTCTCGCCCGGTGGGTCGCCCCGCCCCTATCAGACCCAGGGGCGCTTTCGACCTCGTCCCGAGGTCCCAAACCAGCAGGGCCGGCTCCTTGTACCCCAGCAGCAATGGCGCAGCTGCGAGCCCTGCGGGCTACACCCTTGGCGGCGCAGCCTCGGCGGCCGCGTCTCGCTCCGAGCAACAAAGAGAAAACGAGCTCAAGATAGAGAAGCACAAGGAGAAAGAGCGGGAGGTAAAGATTCGAGAAGTAAGTAACCCCCGTCATCTAACCCAAAGCTGCTGTTTCAACGCCTTTTCTGTTTCAGAAATACTTGATAAAACTTCAAGAAAAAATCAAAAGGCACTCTCATTTGAATACCGCTCCAGGCCAGAGTCTGAATGATTTAGATGCTCCGAGTTCATCATTGCTCACAGTTCGTGAATTGCAACACATCACATATACGGAAGCAGCAGAATCACACAAAATGAATGAATCGGAGGTAAGGAGCAAATACACCTGCCTTTTAACTACCCTGCTGGTAACTTTCATGTGTTTATAATACTATCAAACTACCAAGGTCCCTATTTCAACTTAAGGTGCAGGAAAAATTGACTCAGAAAAAGATGGCAAAACTTCAGGAAAAAATCAAGAGGCATCCCTATTTGAACACATCTCCAGGCCAGAGGTTGAATCAAGATGTTCCACTTGCCTCTCTTCCAGCAGAAACATTGGAGCCAGTTGACAAAGGTGAGATGATGTAACATGATTACCCTATGAAATTTGTTATTATTGAATTTATTCCCCTGTCAATATAGATGTTTATTTCTTAGACAGAGAAATGAGAGAAATGAGGAATAGACTGCAGGAAAAGTACAACTCATCCCTGAAGAAACATCCTCAATCTTCCTGATTTTGTTGGTCAATTGATTTGTATTTTGGAATTTCAAAGTTTGTGTTCAGTATTATTTTGAAAAGGCATTATTTGGTTTAACTTGAGATGAGTGTGATAAAACTGTTGCTATAGAGTTTCACAGCCTTAAATGTTTTTTTAGAGTAGGATCTGGAGGTTGTGTCAATAAAATACTTAAGTTTAAGTAACAAGTTTAGAAATTTAATTATAATTCAGAGTTTAAATAAAGTTAAGAAAGCAATAATGTTGAATGTTATTTAAAAAACCTTATAGACAGACACATGTTGCTGGAATGTAGTTAAACTAGCACTATATGATTCAAGAACCACTTGAAAAATTAACTACCTGATGAGTAGGTACTTCATAATAATTAAAACAATAACTTCTATTGGAGTTTGAAAATGTCAGGCACTGAGAGTCATGATACTGATTTGAGGATGAAACCTTAGCTTGTTAACAATAAACTTGTAAATGTTAAAATACAACAAATATACAATGGTATGATCAATGAGATTAGTATTATCACATCCAAACTGAACCTACCCTGTGGTTGGTCATGTCAATTATGAATTCTGACTTATGTTTAGTAAGGGGGCCCAAGCATCACTTTGAACATAGGCTTGGAAATATTACTGCTATATGCATTTACTTTTTACCGCAACCTCCACCTGGGCATCCTCTCTTTTGTGGACGGTATCCACCGGAACTTCCAGCACCCATTAATGGATTATATTCTGTAAGAATATAAAAATAAACATTTGCTGTATCAAGAATACAGTATGCTGTACATTTGATAGACAATGGAGCACTGAGTACCACATACCTGGCTTGAAGCTTGAAGATTTCTTCTTGCTTGGGCCTGGCTGAGGTTCCGTATTACTGATGTTCTGTTGATTTCCAAGTCTCTGACCTCCAGAACCTGATTGACGAGCAATCCAGTCTTCTCGCTTTTGGTCTTCCAGCTTAAAGGATTAAAATGGGCAAACTAATTGCATACATATCCGTCAACAAAAGACAACAAACATGAAGGTTAGCGCCTTACCTCTTTTGCTCTCTCAGCTTTTACTTTTGCCATACGGTCATGCTCTTCTTGCATTCGAAGTCTAGCAGCCACAATGGCCTCCTGCCGTGCCCGATACAGGTCAGGGTCTATGTAAAGAAATCAAAATTATATTGAAGGTTCTCTCGTTGTCCTTTGGGACACTTCAATTAGCAAGTAATAAACAACTTACTCTTGTGCACCTTGGCCGCATATTCATCATCTTCTTTTTGTTTTCTCCACTTTTCATAATGCGGTTTTACCTTACTCCAAACATACAGTCCCAAGATAACAGAGCCAAGTATATACCAGCCATAAGTAGCATAGATTTGTTGTACTGGTAACAAAAAATCACAACAAGAATAGTGTTTAGAATATACATACACATGATTTACAGGGTAGCCTTTACTTCAGTCTATTATCTATCAAAATCTCACCAAATAAGATTGCCTCTGAAATGAGTGCAGGTGTAGGCTGCTCGAGACTTTCTGGATGAATAGGCTTTGCTTCTTCCATGACTTACAAATACATCAGCGGGGGAATTTATTGCGCCTGAAAAGAGCAGACGAGCAGACTACAAACTACTCAATGTTGACATTAAAAATTTTAGGTTAGGAACCTTGTCATCATTTTTCACCGCCCTTTAAGACTTGGAAAAAGCAAGCCTGTTGACAACGTTTAAAAAACTTTGCTGGTCTTAAATATATTTCCTATCCTATAATTTAAGTATGATTATGAAAAGGATAAAAAAAAATCTCATTTACATCATCCTTTAAGTGAATTGTGGATGACGGAGGAAGACTTCAGTGTAAACTTCAAAAATATTTTCTCCGTATAGTTGGTGCTGCTGTCAAAACCAAAAGTTCGTTGGTAATTTGAAAGTCCATCTTGGAATTTAGCGCCGGGCCCGGGTGATGGTTTGGAGTGTTCCTCCGTGATTGTTGTTGTATTTGATTTTTTGTATAGTTACATGTCCTAACGCGCTTGTGATAACTGTCCGAACGAACTGCTCAACGGTCAACATGAAGCCTGTGTGAGTTTGAAATTGTAGAGTGTATAGAGTGTATTGTGTATTCGAAAATGCACTAGTCTGCACCTACACCAGAAGAGGCTTCCCACTCTGTCGGAAAGTGGAAAGATGTTGAACTTTTTCTCATTCTCATGCCTTTAAGATTGCTTTGACTTGTGCCTTTTTGAAAATAATCTCTACAGCATTACCAAATTTAATACTATTCAAGTTTTATGTGATTTACAATCTTTGTTTGATTTATTGCTTTTGACATGTCAGTCATTTGTTATTGTAATACATGGTTGAAATAATCTTGCAATATTTTTCTAAAGTAGATATTTTATGCATTTTTTTTTTTTTTGCAGGCGAACAAGGAATCTTCCGAAAAAGACCCCTTCAAAGACCAAAAGCTCATCCAAAGATCCTGTTCAAGTGTTTTGTCGACTTCGGCCCATGCAAAATGAATCTGACCAAGCATGCATGACAATAATATGTCCACGCTCTATCCAAGTTACACCTCCTGATACCTCAGCTAACTACAGGGCTGGTTCTGCCAAAGATGTCATTTACTCTTTTCAAAGGGTATTCGATGAAGCTGTTGGTCAGAAAGAAATCTTCGAAACTGTTGGTTTACCTCTTGTGAAATCACTGTTAGAGGGCCGTAATGGCCTATTGTTTGCCTACGGAGTTACCGGCAGTGGTAAAACTTACACCATGAATGGAGGACCCCAGGATGGCGGTATCATGCCCCGTTCCCTTGATGTTTTATTCAACAGTATTCATAATTACCAGGTATATATGATCTAATAGTCCTATGACTGTTAACGATTTATCAGTTCTTTTTATCTCATCTTTCTCTTTTAATCTATCTACAGGCAAAGAAGTATACATTTAAGGCTGATAAAATGAATGGGTTTGAAATCCAAAGTGATGTAGATGCTCTAAAAGAAAGGCAGCAGGAACTTATAAGAAATCTCGAATCAAGACCAACTAGAACACCAAGAAAGTAAGTATAACATTGCAAGGTACAATGTAAGTGGCTCCTATGAAAGTGGCTTGTATTAAACATTACATCTCTCCACAGAAATTCAGACCCAGAAATATTTTGTCGTCAGCCAGACACCACCCAGTTAGATCTACCTTGTGAAGATAACACATATGCCGTGTTTGTGACATACGTTGAGATCTATAACAACAGTGTTTTTGATCTCTTGGAAGAGAGCCAGGACTCTGTAAGCCAGTACAGGTAAGCTTATTTACAATACACAGGCCACCCAAACATCGTAAGAGTTATTTCTTGCAAACTTATTTTCTTCTAATATCACAGACAAGTTAAAATTTTGAGAGAGGATGCTTTAAAGAACATGTACGTTCATGGAGTGACAGAAGTTGAGGTGAAATCTCCAGAAGAAGCTTTCGAAGCATTTTATAAGGGGCAAAAGAAGAAGAGAGTGGCCAATACTATGCTCAATGCCGAGTCAAGCCGCAGTCACTCAGTGTTCTCCATACGTCTTGTTCAGGTTTGTTTCTCAAGAAACTTCCTATTTTTGAATTTCTTTAGTTATTATTGTGTATTTGTATTAGCCTTTGTTATTTTCATGTGTCTAGGCCCCTTTAGACTATCATGGTGAAACTGTTGCTCAAGAAAAAGGGGGAATGGTGATAAGTCAACTCTCTCTGGTTGATCTAGCTGGGTGTGAAAGAACTAATAGAACCAAAAATAGTGGTCAGCGCTTGAGAGAAGCAGGTATAACATAGTTATTTCACTATTGTTCAATGTTCATTAAATTAATCTAACAAATTCTATTACAATACTCATTCTTTTGTCCTGTAGGAAATATCAACAATTCTCTGATGAGTTTACGGTCCTGTTTGGAAATATTGAGAGAGAATCAACTGACTGGTGCTAATAAAATGGTGCCATACAGAGACTCTAAACTCACACACCTTTTTAAAAACTACTTGGATGGGGAGGGTGAAGTTAGCATGATTGTTTGTGCTAACCCTCGCGCTGAAGATTATGACGAAACTACGGTATTTTATATAAACCTTTATTGTTATCCACTCTACTTTACTTTGAAGTCTTAACTGTGAAGATTTTGTTTTTCTCCTTTTATGTTATAGCAAGTTATGAAATTTGCTGAAATGAGCCAAGAGGTTCAAATTGCCAGGCCAGTACCGGTTCGTTTGGACTTCGGTTTCACACCTGGGAGAAGGAAAGCTAACCAGGTATTCTTTTGGCTACAGTGGAGTTGGGACTGATCAGAAGAGTTTAAGTCTTATTAGTGTTATTGTTTGCGTTCATATTTTCATCTATCTTTAGGTTTTCCGCACTGCTGTTAAACAGTTAGAAGAAGAAGGGTTTAATGAAAATATTCCTATTGATGTGGATATTGTGTACAGGTAGGATAAGTCAAGATCTGTTTGTTGTTTCAAAAGAACTGATACATGGAAATGAACTTTACAAATTAACCTCTTCTTCACCCTCTATTACAGTTTGTCGTCTGAATTCCCTTCCATGGATATTCTGGGGCCAGAGGGTGGAAAGGTCTTAACAGAACTAAAAGCATTCTTACAGGAAAGGATTAAACAAAGAAGCTTGCTTGGTAAAGATCTCTTACTTAAACAAGAGCATTTCAGAGCACTCCTGGCGAAAGTTGAACAAGAAAACATTCTTGTAAAACAAGAAAGCATTACACAGCAAGCTCAACTTGATCAAGAGCGAAATAGAGTATGTCATAAATTTTCTCTTCAGCTCCAGTCAAGTATTCTGAAACTCGTTTGATTCACTTCAAATATCTCTGTTTTCAGATGCGAAATTTAACTGTGAAGCTTGGATCTGTAGAACGTCAAAATTCAACTCTCCAAAGACGTTTTGAGGAACAAGAACACAAGATTAGCATTCTCCAACAAGAAAAGGCAGATTTGGAAATGGCTTTGTCCCAAAGTGCGATAGACAAACAAAAAGTCAAATCCAGGTATAATGCAAAGGTGGCTATGGAAACAGAAAAAATTTCTCATGTCTTGGAAAAAAAATTAGAAAAAGACAGGCAACAACTGCAAGTAAGTTTTATTCCAATGTGCTATTTGTTGCTGCTGTGCAGTGCATAGTGACCATTCCAAAGTATGGTGGGTAAGAAAGTTAAACTACAATACTCTTCACCCACAGAACGCAATTCGTGCAAAGGATGAAAAGCTGCGACGGGTCCGGCATGCTCTCAAGGAAGATATTCCCCCATCCAGTGCATCCTCAACTTCTAGCCTAGCTAATGTCACATCAAAGTCTGATGGTGGTACTACCCAGTCTTCCAGTGCTTTGCCCAAGACTCCAAGTGCTGATTCTAGAAGGGTAATTTCTTCATTCTGTGTCAGCTGTCTAATATTTTACTATTTTGAATTTGTTGTTATACTTCTGTACTTACGTTTCAGATGGGTTTGGCTCTGAGGAATCCTCGCCATCGTAGATCCCGCTCTGTGGAAGGTACAGGTAAGTGGCTTGACCATTGTCCTGCCACCCCTGTTCCTTTGAGCACTGTGTTTCAGCCCAACATGAAGAAACGCAAGTCTGTTACAAAGCTTACTGATGTAAAAGACATTACCAAAGGGACAGAGCGATACTGTTTAACCACTCAAGAGCAGGATACAGATGGGGAGTTAGAAACTCGACTTTACAAGGTATGTGCCTTCATGAGTAGAACTATTATTTTCACCTACAATGTGTGGGACTAACCATTTTCGGAACTTTCTTGTTTATATCAGGGTGACGTTGTGCCCACATGCAGTGGGGGAGCTCAAGTGATCTTCAGTGATGTTGAACTTCTGAAACAGTCATCTCCTACCGGTAATGCCGCCGGTCCTACCACTCGCAAAAGGAGCGCCCGAATGTCAGGAGTTGATGTAGCTGAACGATGCCTCACCGCGGTTGAGGGTCATGGGAAGAGGCCTCACATTTCAGGAAAGCATTAAGTAGTTTTGGGATCATGGTCCAATGTCACCAAAAAACTAATCTGTCTGCTTTCATTTAACATGCCTCATGCCTCTTAGTGAGATTAGCTCTTTGGTGACATTGGGTCCCTTAATAACGTCATTAGATTCTGAAAAGAAATTCTCTTATTTTTATGTGACATTGTCATAGCTAGAATGCATTGACGGTTTGCATTGTATAAAATTGCTTAGCTCTAAGTATTTATAATATATGTATTCAGTTTTATATAATCCTATACAGCCATAGCTGTTTGCTAGATGTCGGTAAACAGACTTGCCTAACCAATCAGACATTTCTTTTAATATTTTAAGTACAGTGTATTGTTAGTCAATAATTTTGGTGGCTTGTGCTTGCGTGTGTTCTAAAACTCGATTCTTTTGTAGGTTGTGGTATATTCAGTATTGCTTTCTGTGTCCTTGTGTTTTAACAACACATAGGCTTAATCAATTCTTACTTTATACTTTGTATGTAAAATATTTTTAGCCACTGTGATCAAACATGCTACGGCTGTGCCTCTGTGCTGAACAAAGGCGTGTGGTGCAGCCGGATTTGTGTAAATGTTTCCCTATTATCGCATTAAACGAAATTCATTTTTATTTTGGCCCCTCATTTCTTCGTGCGTTCCCCAGCCCGCCCTGCTCGCGCCACGCGCCTGGGAGGTAGGCAGCCCATTAAACGGGTCGTGTAGGTTGCGCGCCTGTCGCAGTGAGACAGTAAATCGGTCAAATTTCAAATCGGTGCAGGTATAGGCAAAGGCGAGACCGATAGAGACTGGGAATCGCTGCCAAGTCACGTAACCCGTCTATAGAGCGGAGGGAAGTCCGAGCTTGGTCGCGCTTAAGCCAACCCGCGTAGCACTTCGTCACCGAAAAGGCATCACATCGGTTTTAATTTTGAAATTTATTCCGATATAGTTCCGATGTCTGGTTGTATATTCACCCCGGGGAAGATTTGTGTCATACGGTCAAGGACACAACGCAGTCATAACTTTTTCGACGATATTGTTTCGTTATCGGTTCTCACGTCGTTAACGATACTACATTGGGGCTAGAGTCGACGGCTTTTCGACAAATGACGTCGTGTTGATGTCGTTTCGACGTCGTTTGTCGAAAAGTCGTCGATTCTAGCACCACGACAGTACCAACGACGTGAAAACCGATGTCGAAACGATATCGTCGGAAAAAATTCTGACTGCGAACCTCTTCGTGAATAGAAATAGAAAGGGTTCCTCGACACCCTTCTAAGGAACAACGCTCGATGTGAAATGATTGCCGAAACGACGTCGTTCCGATATTGGGTGGTTGACGCACGTGCACCCCGCCGCCAGCCAGTGCTTCCAAAATTGCGGGCTAGTGCGGGCTGACCCATGTTAAAGCACAGGCGCAAAAGCGAGTAGCCCGCAACAGCCTGCCCTTTTGGAGGCACTGCCAGCTCCGCAGCTTCGCCAGGGCGCAGAGCTCGTCGTAGAGCTGGCAGAGCGGTGCGCAGTGAGACGGCTCATTGGCCGAGTCTGCGGGGCGGGGGTGGCGGGCGGCGGGCCCAAAGGCGGGCCTACTGTCGGCCGGGCTGGCCGGGGGCGGCAGGGGGCGGGGCCTGTTGGGCACGCCCCCAGGGCTGCCGGGGCGCCCCTCCCCGCGCGGGCGGCCCATGGGGCGGCCAGGACGCCGTCGGCAGTGCCTGCATGGCCGGCCGCGGGGTGCGTTCCTGGACGAGCACGGCTGCAGAGCGTGGCAGAGCGCGCCGGTGCGTGCGGGAGTGCAGCGTGGGCGTGTGTGTGTCTTGGCAGCGCCCCTCGCGGCCGTAACAACGCCGTACTTTATCGGCGGGCTTCGCGTGGAGCCTGGCGGCCGGGGCGTCGCGGCGCGGGCGTGAGCGGCGTGCCTACACAGGCGTGCTCACAGGCGTGCCCCGCCCCGCGCAGTGCGGGCGCGCGCGGAGGGCGCCCATGTCCAGGGGCACGAGCCGGCCCGGGTCGGGGAGTAGCCGCTTACACCGTCGGCCACCTCCGCGAGCGACATGATGACCCTGGCCCTCCAGCATCAGCAGCAACAGTGTCGCGAGCAGAGGAGCTGCCGCTTCAGCCCCCCCGGCTCCAGCGGCCCTGCCCCCGGCGCCCCCGGCACTGGCGCCGGCGCCGCTGGAGCCCACGGCAACAGGTTCGCGCCCACCCCTCCGCTTGCTCCGCTGCACGGCCACCTCAGCGCCATCAGCGACATGAGCAGCAGCAGCAGCTGCAGCAGCAGCAGTAGCAGCGGCGGGGGCTGCTCCAGGAGGCCCGTGGACGACATCCCCCGGACACGGAGAAGAACCAGCGACAGGTAATAGAGCGTATGGCACCATAGGCGCGTAAACCCAGCTTGTGCGACGTCGCGTCGGAATCTATGAGCTATTTCAGAGAAATGGGAAAGAAGAACAGCACGAATAACATGGAGGCCTGTAATTCGTCGCTCAGGTGGAGGGGAGACAGGGCAACGAATCACAGGCCTCCTTGTTATTCGTGCTGTTCTTCTTTCACTTTTCTCTGAAATAGCTGATTCGAATGTATTTGATGTTGCTACACCAATTTGCCGTCGTACCGGGTGATTCAGAGTAGGTGCAGGTGCGGGCGGGTTTGCCCACGCGCTCTGCCCGTTAGGCGCCATAGACCTTTGGGTAGGCAAACCTGCCCGCCCCCTGCGTTTTCCCTGAATCACCCGGTACGCCCACTTTTTGAACCCATTTCATTGACACCAGTCCCTTTGGAGAGGGTTGTCAGAAGGCTATCTTCGACGACGGCCCCCCAGCCTCAGGTGGACGGCGGCGTCACCAGGAGTGCGACGCTTTCGTGACCAGCTTGTCGTGCCGTGCGGACTATTTCACGCCGGTCGTGCGCCCGGGTGTTACCTTATTGCCCTACCTTCACGAGCAGTCGATAGCGCAGAGCTCTGCGCGGGGCAAGCGGGGTGGAAGGCGGACGTCCAAGTCCACGACCGTGAGAGGCGCTGGGTGGGTGTCCGCGGCTCGGTCACAGTGGCCGCGAGGGAGAAGTTGTGGAGAAGGAGTCATGTATGTAATCGCATCCACATTTTTCTTCTCTTTACTATTGTCATTTGTTCAGTTCGGTGGGTTGTGCATTGTGCCGCGCGTTTAAATCTGTGCATAATTTGCGCGCTCCCCCGCCGCGCTCCGCTACCTTTGCGGGCCGCAGCTCGAGTTCCTCCTCTAAAGTGCACTACATGACCTCGGGCAGCAGCAGCCTCTGGTGGGGAGAGTGTGTGTGGGG
>NW_026267180.1:676668-677683 GCF_000697945.3 Frankliniella occidentalis
GACTATAAGACCACTCAGCCCGCGTGTTTCCGTCCACGGCGCGTCCCACAGGTACACGGGGCTCAACGGCTCAGGGCGCGGTGGAGGGGTTGGGGCCCGCCCCCTGGGCTGGGTGAGAAAACAGCGTCGCGGGAACAAAACCGCGAAATTTCAAAGTTCATTTATGGGTTACCGGAAGTAACCGCGTCTACTAGGAAGCTACACTTATAGAACTCAGCGGGCATGGATACAAAAACCTAATAGACATCTTTTTGAACCTTTACCTCGAGGCAAACCGATCGACGTCTGCTGCTGCTGGTAACACAAACTTACAAGGGAACCTTTTCAGGTGTAAATCTCCGATTTCGTTGAAACTCGGAAAATTTAAAGTTTATTATAATAGAAGTCGGATGGCACCTACTTGAAATTTCTCCTAAACCTCACAGGTACCAGGGGTTTACTTAAGCCTTACACTGCTTTTTGTCCCAAATATCCTTCTAACGGTTCAAAATAGAGCAGAACGGACAAAATTTTGGTCGAAAGGACGCTATTTTGACGAGTTACCCATTAGAATACTGCTTTACAATTTTCAAAAATTATATCTTTTTCAAAAATCTTACTCCTATCCTATATAGGGGAAAACTAATTGTGAGGTTTAGGAAAATTTCAAATGCCATATGATTTCTACATACATGATCATCAAATTTTCCAAGTTTCAACAAAATCGGATATTTACACCTGAAAAGGTTCCCTTGTTAGACCGGATAGACCTGCGATTTATATCGGGGCGAAGTGTAACATAAGCCTGGTTGACATTTCTTTCTGTATATAGTTGTCGAGCAATGACTCATTTTTTAGGGACGCGAAAACCGCCTGCCGTCGGCGACCTCACCCCAAGCTCCCTCCGTATTTTCGTCCCCACAATCACTTACTCTGGCGGGTAAGTGGCTTGTGCTGTAAGCCGTCTTAAATACACAGACCAAAACCGTTTAATTTTTTGTTTTGTTTTATTTGTTTGAAACGGAACGACGGGGGG
>NW_026267180.1:677733-680298 GCF_000697945.3 Frankliniella occidentalis
CGCCGCCCCGCCGCCCCGCTTCAAACACGCATGTCGTGTTTGAGCTGCTCTACCGTATTTACCATGCTACTTTGATTTCCAAGCGCTGCTGCCATTACACACATTCCACTGTGGTTGTCCCCTCTGCTGATCCGGACACGGGTGCGCTCCGCAAAGTAGCCTATGTTTAGACCTACAACTTATGTAAGTGCCCCCCTCCCCCTGTTCCCCTCGATTTGTCCACGTGTCTCCTCCCCCTCCCCCCTTGCTGTTTTTCAAAGTGAGGAACTTTTCGCTCCATTACGGCGTCCGATCTGCAAATGAGCGCGACGGGCCCCCGACGCGACAAGGGTGGTGAAAGGCAGTGCTCCCTCCTACCCTCTCTCCCCCCTCTCTCCCCCCTCCCTCTCTCTGGCTGCTTGCACCGCCGCCCCCCTAATAAGCCCGCGCTGACGGACGTGCGGGGCGGTGCGACGACAGGCGACAGCGCTGCGCCGCTCCTCGCTGAACGAGTCGATGTAGATGGACCATAGCGACGTCCAGATCCACGCATAATCATCAAATGTTTTGGGAGCGTCTGAACAATGTCGCGTGCACTTACGACTCCCCCGCCCGAAGGAGCTACTTCATCTCGAGTCCTACCGCCCGGCCCGGCGCCCGCGGTCTGCTGCCTCTTTACGACTGCATTTAGAGGAAGCGATGTCGCGTGTCTGAAAGCCCTCGGCGCCCCACCGGCGCGCCCGCGTGTCGCAGAGTTGTGAAACGAAAAGCTCATTCTGTCTGTTGCCCGTTTTGCTTGCAGGCCACCGCGCCCCTCTACCTCTCGGAGCGCGGCGTCAACCTCAACGGCCTCGTCTCCTTCGCCGACTCCCTCCAGAGGTTCACGCCCATCACCGGTAGGTATTCGGCAAAATGCTGCAGCTGTTATTGGCTGTAAACGAGCAATCACTTCGAACGGTATTCGTCGTGACCGTATCCACATGGCCAAGGCAGCCACTGAGTTCCGACTGTCCGAGGATACAGAGTAGCCACCCCTTCCCTTATTTTCCTTATACTGTACCGCATGCAGGCAGGCGTACGGGCGCTCACCGCCTCGTGCGGGTATGCAACCCTGTCGCACTCCTGCATCCGATACAGAACAAGCAAAATAAAGGAAGGAGTCAGTGGACCACCCTGTATGTACTACGTCAAGACCATGCCAATACGATGTCACTGCAGTTAGATCATCACCGCGAACCCGTGGAGACATTTTTCGTTCTCCTTCGGGGCGCCTTGGGGCTCCCTTTTCCGGCGGCCTGCCAGCGATGCGATGCGACGCGGGGCGGGGGTCTTTGATGAACGGCCAGGGAGCGCCTTCTAATTGGCTGTTAGCCTCCCGCGCGGTGTAGCGTGGCGTGGCGTGGCGAGCAGGGCCCCGCCGCGCCAGAGACGCTAGACCCGCGAGGTGCGAAGGCCTCGGCTTTGATCTCCGCCGTGCAACGCATCGGTGCCCGATCGCCTCGGAGCATTCGCACCGCGGCAGCGCGGCAGCACACCAGGGGCCGTCATCGGCGACCACCGCTTCCGCTGCGGACTCTTGTTCCAGGGGCGGTGGCGGGGCGCGGTGCAGATCTGTCGCCTCCACCGGGGCCACCGCCCAGCCCAGCCGCCCAGCCGCCCGGTCGCCCGGTCGCCCTGCCGCCCTGCCGTCCTGTCGCCCTGCCACCCTGCCGCCCTGCCGCCCTGCCGCCCTGCCGCCCTGCCGCCCTGCCGCGCGCACTATTAGAGGAAGCTCTGAATTGATGTGGACGTTGCGCCGCCGCTCGCTGCGCCCTGCGGTCGCTGTCGGCCGCTGTCGCCGTCCTGGTCTGAGAAAAGGGGCCGCCCGGATCGGACACGACGTGGTCGCGGAGGTGAATAAGCTCGGCGGGAATACGGGAAGGAATGACGGGAAGCCGGGAGGGGGGGGGGGATTGTGTCCACGGCGGAGCGTGCGGGCCGCTGGCGCTACTGCCACCCCCTCTCCCTACCCGACATGTCACTATAAATACCGTTTCCTCTGATACAACTCATTTATCGCAGGTGAAGGGGCGCTCGTGCGCACGCACGCACACGCACGCGCGCGAGCGCGCTCGGTTCCTTGCAGTGGTGCGCCGTAGCCGTACCGGCACGGGCCCGGCCGACGCGGCGAGTGCCCCCCGCGCGCCTGCGCTGGACAGGGTAGGCAAGCCCGGCGCGCTCCGGTGTCCAGCGGGACGGGCAGGTGGCAGGCGCTGTTGGGGACGGGAGGGAGAGAGATCTGGAGACAGAGAGAGAATGTGTATGTGTGCGCGCGCGTATGTGTGTGTGTGTGTGTGTGTGTGTGTGTGAGAGAGAGAGAGAGAGAGAGAGGGGGGGAGGGGGTCGTCGTCATAGTCGCACGTGTCCCCCTCGCAGCCCCAGACCTCTCTCAGGAAGTGGCCCGGTGACACGGAGCGACGGGGTGCTTGCCTCCCCCCCCCCTTCTTCTCCTTCTCCTCCTCCTCCATCTCCTTCTGTTTCACAGCCCATCAACTACTGAGGCAGATCATTTTCGACTCATTCCCCCTCCCCCGCCCGCGAGCCAAG
>NW_026267180.1:680348-680948 GCF_000697945.3 Frankliniella occidentalis
CATCCTCCGGCCCGACTTTACTTCTGACATATAAACGCGGTTGCTTAATGCGGCCCGCGTCTTGTAATTTCGGGACACTCCCCCCCCCTCCCCCCTGATAAAGTGGTCAAAGAGGAGTTCGAAATGCCGCGCACATGTTTGACGCACATGTGAGTCCTCCACATGTGCATGTGTGTGTGCGTGTGGCAATCGGCTGAGTCATCATGCTGTAACCGTACGTTGTGCTCTCGACTTCATACATAGAATACTTGGCTAAATTGCACACTTAGAAATGCGCGACACGGTGTAAAACCGTATTAAATACTCGCAAGTGTCTTGCGAATTGCACGCCTCAGATGTCGGTGTAGGAGACATACATAGACATGTTGTCAACAGTTGTTTGGGAGATTTATCATGACGACATTATAGGACTCCGGACGTCGCGCCGAGGGCATGTCGGCCACCGAGCAGTGCGGGTGCGGGTGCTGTATGGTGCTCAAGGGGAGTGTCCTGCGCCCTAATTCTAGGCGGCGACACCTTCCGACACAGACCCCCCGCCCGTTCCTCCAACACACGCCCCCTTCCTCGGCCTATGCCCAAACTATGGACCGTGACGCCCCC
>NW_026267180.1:683011-684245 GCF_000697945.3 Frankliniella occidentalis
GGGGGGGGGGAGGGGGTGGTCCCCTCCGGTCGTAAATCCCCGGCGGTTGATATGCCCTGAGTGCAACTACTCGTCATGGGGACGTTTCCCTCACACAGCAACAGCATCTGCCCCCCGTCTAGCCGTAGGAAAGGGAGGATTTGGGGAGGGGGAGGGGGTGCTAAACGTAGGCTCGACAGCAGACTAAACGACAAGGGGCCTTCGGACGTGCCGTTTCTGTTTAGTTTCTCGCTCCAGTAGCGATGCGTGTCGTCGTTGGCAAAGCACCCGCCTCCCCTCTTTTCGGCCCCTGTCCCAGCCGGGGTGGGGTGCTGCCCCAGCCTCGTGAGAAAAAGAGGGGGGGGGGCAGGAAGCCAACACCGGCGGCGTGATTTGTCGGGTGGAGCTGAACAGGAGATCAAAAAGGAGTCCAAATTGCATTCCACTACCGAGGCTGGGCCGCCCGCGCGGGGCGGTCTGAATTCCTAGACACCCTAGCGCGGCCTAGAGCGCGTAGATGTGGCGATGTGGCGCTAGATGCGACCGGGCCGGCGGCCCCTGTCGCAGCCTCCCTCACCCACCTGGGCCCTGGCTGCTGCCACGCCCCGCCACGCCCCGCCACGCCCCGCCACGCCCCGCCACGCCCCGTCGGGGGCTCCCTCCTGGCTCCACGCGATTCGGTCAGCGACAGCGCCACGGGGGCAGCGCCAGCGTAGCGCGCACAGAGTGCCACAGAGCCCCATTGTGTGGGAACCACGACCGAAACGGAGGCGGAACCAGACGGGGCCAGGCCGGGGGATGCTTGTGTATTATTTTGAAGCAGCTTGCTGGCGGGTGGGTTCGAACGCGTACCCACCTCCAGACGCGGTGCTAGTCAAAGATCAGTCTCATTATGGGATCTTCCGGGTTCGTTTACTAAATGGACGTCTCCCGCTCGCAGGTGCAAGGGCGTCGACGACATGGACGAGGATGACGACGTGGACGAGGACGAGGACAGCGGATCCTCCGAGTCGGAGAGCGAGCAGCACGTGCCCCACATCCTGGCGCCGCTCAGCCCGGGCTCCCTGGTGAGTAGCGTCGTCTGCCCGCGCACCTGAATGTGCACCATGGTGCTGTGCACCAAGGTGCTTGTGCACCAAGGTGCTGTGCACCAAGGTGCTTGTGCACCAAGGTGCTGTGCACCAAGGTGCTGTGCACCAAGGTGCTGTGCACCAAGGTGCTGTGCACCAAGGTGCTGTGCACCAAGGTGCTGTGC
>NW_026267180.1:684377-686375 GCF_000697945.3 Frankliniella occidentalis
CCACCTCCCAGGCGTCCCAGCGCGCCGGTGAGGTAGGCAACCCCACGCTCAACCAGGGTGTAACAGGCCGGCCTGACGGGATGGCCTTCCCCTCCTAGGCAGCCAAGCGTATGGCACGCCGGTGGGAGGTAGTCAACCCCACGCGACATGAACCTGTGGGCGCCCGTAGGCGGACGGGGACCTGTTCGGTGCAGGTGCATCTTGCCCAAGGCCAGATGCAAATGCAAATCTACTTTCATCTCGTCTCTGCCCACGGCTGAATACCCCCCCCCCCCTTCCCCCCGGCGTGCTGAGTGACAGAGAGCCAAAGGTCCCTCACCCAGGTCGGCCACTTTTACTGCGCGCTAACTTATCGGTGCCAAACGAGCCGTCGTCGTGCATGCGGCCGTTCATCGGCAAAACGTAGCAGAAAAACTATTTTCTCATGCAATGTTGGCGACGCCTAGAGTAATTACTCTTGTCGTTTTACAGCCGCTTTTTTATGGAGCTTGTTTTTCTGCATGCTCTTTCTCTCTGGAGATGTACGTCTCTCTGGAACAGAAGCAGTTTTCCTTTCCTTTTCTGTAATGTCGGTGAGTGTATGACAGCACACAAAGGAGAGGCTAGATAGAGTCATATCGGCGACGCTTGACCGTGACCACTGAAACTGCGTTCCCACACATTTTTTTACTCTCATTGCCATTGTCCTCACGCTCCTCCTCCCGCCCCGGACCCGCGACGCGACCGTCTTCCTCCTGCGAGACAAGTTTATTCCATAGAAAATGAAGTTGTTGTCCTAAAACTTCACTCTTTAGAACTTTTGTTGCGCGCTGATAGTGCCGCGCGTTCACTTGCATCGACGCCGAACAATTAGCGTACAACCGAGGTGTGTGGAACTGGACACAAAATGTGTACATCTCGAAAAACATTAAGAAACGATTAGGACCCAATCGGAAACAGCCACACGCAATCGGAAACAATCACACGCAAGCATAAACAATCACACAATCTGAAACAATTACCCGGAATCGGAAACAATCATACAGAGTCGGAAACAATCACACAAAATCTGATACAATCATGACACAATTTCTCAAAATACGTCCCAATATTTTCCCAACAATCTGAAACAATCAGAGACTATCATCGACACTATCATACACAATCACACACAATCTGAAACAATTATTGTCTAGACACAATCATTTATACTGTACACCTTTTGGCCAGTTCTACACTCCTCGTGTACAACGCAGTCGTTAAAAAGCGAGCGACTTAACGGCGCGGCCGTGTTCAAAACCTGTTGTTGCAAACACGAGATCTTTATTTTATCATCATTTTCACTCTAAATCGACGCGTCGCGCACCTACACTCGGCAACGGCTCTAAATGGCCGCAGACACCGCGGCCGCCGTGGCAGCCGGCATTGGCGAGGGCTCTTGAAAGTAAATAATACGCAACGCAGGAGGGGAACCCCCGGCACAGCTGCACCTGCTCAGCTCTGCCATTACAATGCGTGTACGCTGGCGCTTCCTTCTTACCCCCTCCTCCATCTAGCCGTCCCGCTTAAAGGTGCTTTTTTTCGGATTTGCATGATTCCGTCGGCGGCGGGAGAAGACCTCAGACTTACCTCCCGCTGCCCCTCCCCCCCTCTCCGTCCCTTCCTCCCCGCCCCTTCCCCCTCACTCCGCGCTTTTAATTGCCCGATTCGCATGGCGTCCGTACACACAAGCGCACTTGGCGTTTTCCGGGCCGATTTCTCGGCGGTGGCAGGTGCAGCAGCGCTGGTCCCGGCCCCCAGCCTCTTTACCGCATTGCGTGGTGTCGAACTGAGGCTGGCGAGGCGGGTCCATGCAAGCCAATAATATTGGTCTCGGTTTCCTATTTGACGCTGTTTTCTCTTCGGAGGCCAATGAATGAAAACCCGTGGCATACATGAAAGGAAACATCAGGGTCGCACGGAAACGGCGACTAATTCGCCTGGTCCGGAGGTGGGTGGGCCCCCGCCGCGCCCGCCCCG
>NW_026267180.1:686425-693548 GCF_000697945.3 Frankliniella occidentalis
CCCCCCCCTCGCCCCACTCCTTCAGTTTTGCCAGTCGCGTTGGGCATGGGGACAGAAAACATCCCGCACAAAAGTCTCATCACAACGTGAAACTAGGCGGAGTCCTCACCGACCGGCATCGAAGCTGCCGATCTTTAGTGGATCGAAACCGTTTGAAAAGGTTCAGGTCCTGCCCTAGGCCGAAGCTTGTTCCAGAGTGATGGCTCCACCAAATGTCCCGAATGTGGCGGGAATGTTGTCGTCCACTCACTCCCCCCGCCCCATAGCCTCGGCGCCGCCCGGAATTCAATCGCAAATCCAAACTGCTTGTTAACAGGTGGCTCTACGCGGTAAGGGTCACAAGACGATTGTAAAGGGACGCCGAAGTTTGGAGGAAAATTATCCGCTGTTTGATGTAGTGTAGCCGGTGGGCGTGGCTCCTCGATTGGTTCATCTCCGAGGTGAGTGTCTGCCGCTGGCACCTCGGGCATCCTAGGTTAATCCGGCTGTTTATTTTGGTGGTTCGGTCTGTGTGAGGTTAAGACGGCTCGCTTCCCTATCTGAAGGTGCGTTGAGCAGTGACGAATTCTCGCCGCCGTTCAAGTTGATCGCACGTCAGCGATGTACTCTCTTATACTGATGTTTATTTTTGCGGCGGATTTGTATTGTTTTTTTGTTTGTTTTTTTTTAAAAGTTGTCATTTTTAATTAAAATTCTTTGCATTCCTTTATCCGGCAGGTTTTGATACAGGACTTGCTCAGTCATGAACGGACAAGTGGAAGAAGTCAAGAAGTATGGAGAGAGACCAATGGGAAGCCCTGTCAGGGTTGTAAAGGCAGATCCAGATCTTGTATCTGATGTCACAATTTCTTGTTCAACTCCAACCGCTCACGACTTCTCTGATAGGAAACGTCAGGATGAAATGTTGGCGTGGGAATCTGTTGTTGCTGACTTACCGTCAGATGATGAAGATGGGTATGTCATCTACCACGCACTCCTATTTTTATTTCAATTATTTTGATTCTTGTCTGATCATTGCATACTTCAACAGTGAGATATTTGACAAAACTGTTGCCTCTATAATTATTGGCATGAACATGGTGCAGTACCTGAATCTTTTCAAAGATGCAGACATAGGTCTTAATTTGTTCCTTACCCTAAGCGAGGATGACTTGGAAGTTATTGGCATAGAGGACAAAGCGCACAGGAAAGACATTGCTCATGGCATTTACAACATCAGAAAGAAGAGAGTAGGAAACAGCCCTTCTCGAGGGCTGCAGGATGATGTTTTGGATGCGACAATGAGGTATAATTTGATTGTTTTCACATATTCTACGGAAGTTGAGTGTATTTTCTTATTTGGCATATTTACTTTTGCAGTGTGCAAGAAACTATTCCTGTCATGTGTCACACTGTCAAACACATCAATAATCTTGTCATCCTTCTGCGGAATTATCGATCAAGGCTGAACTCTAGCAGTGTCAGAAATAATGTCCTGGACCCTCATCACTCTGCTGCTGTTGGAGCCAAAATCTTGACCAAAGAAGCTCTTGCTCAAGCAGAGTTACTGAAAGTACAGTTGCACGGAATGCTGTTAAAACTTGATCCTGTAAGTTATCTATTCATAAAGAATATTTTTTATCAGCTCCAGAATGTCTTGATATTGAATGTACTATTTACATTTTTTCAAATATCTATCTAGATGAGGCCTGAGAAATGCCGAAAGACCAGATCTGCAAGTGTAAAGTCTAAGAAAGAAAGAAGAGCTATATATGGAGCAGTTCTTGTGTCAGCAGGTATATCTTTCCTTTTGGCTCTTATTTTACGTAGACGATAAGCTGAATATTAAGGATTGGCATTCTAAGCCAAATCTGTGCCATGTTTGAGTAGATACTCTTCATTGAAGAGGTAGGGGACCGAATCTTAATTTATTATTTAGTTAATTAGCAATAAATTATACTTAAGGGTTGAATCTCCTTTATTGCATATGCCTGGAGGGCTGTGACAAACATGGTGCAAGAAACATGTGCTGCTCAAATTTACACTGTATTATTGTATTCTGTGATAAATTATTCCTAGTTTTCCATATTGTAGGTAAAATTTATGGTGATCCAAAATCTCATTTTATGTTTGTTTCATTCATTAAACCGCTTACAACGATTAATGAAAACAAAATTAAACTTGTTTTGCAAATAACTTGGTGTTCCTTTGAATTTTCTTCAGGTGATGTGGTTGTGGTGTAAATTAAAACACTTCTGTCATCAGTTAACATCTCCTAGGGAATCTTAGTGAGCATGGTGAGTTTTTGATGTACTAAGTTTATTTTCTTCACACATGGTAACAATGAGCGCATAGTTGGGTAACAAAGATTGAGCACTTAAGCACAGCTTTTTCATCCACTTCCTTAAGGACTTGCGCTGTCTTGTTTCATAAGCTAACTTCACTACAGCCTTTATATCAGTCTCTATGGGAAACAAGGCATTCATGAATGAGGAAGTGAGATGTAAAGCTAAAAAAAAAAAATACAACACGTCAGTCGCATAACAGAAAGTATCACATTTCAATCTTACATGTATACTTCAAATCACAAGTAATAATACATTATCAACTGCAACAAAAATCTTTTCATGTTCTTTAATTGAACATGTGGATTTGCACTTACAACTTTTCTTAGAGACGTGTTCCCCTTTCAGTTGCAAATTTAAAAAGTACTACTGCAGTAGTACATGAATAATTTGCTTTGAGATTTTATCCACAATGATTGCCCTGTGCATTTTGATCCTTTGCTCGCCCTAAGAGCCTTAAATGGTAGTCATATAAAAAATAAATAACGAGACTTTTTACTCTGTGAAGGGCACGTGCACTGCACGTGCAGCGCGCTCATTCACACATGTACACCCAGTCATAAATTACAGGGGAGTAGGATGCAAATGAAATGAGAGAGAGAAAGAGAGACGAAATTGTAGGGGCATATTGGCTCCTCAGGTGACCTACATAATAACGAAGGGGAGTTGACTCGATGCTGCCGCGCAGGCTGCCGAGGTCGAGCGCGCCGTGGAGGTAGGCAACTCAACCGACACTGTTGCGGGCGCGGCTGCCACCGCCGGGCGGGTGGGCAACCCATCCCACACTTCCCTTCTGAATAGCGGAATATTCACTTAATCCTAAACAAGTGTGTGTGGGGGTTTATTTCATTTTTTTTGAGCAAACGGTTGTTTCGCGCACGTTTCCCCGCGTCTCCTGAGGTCCGCGGAGCCCGAAACGGCCGCCACTGAACGCGTCGGGGACCCGGGCCTGACGACGAGGACAGCTCGCGGAGTCGATAGGGGCCTGCAAGGCCTGCAGCGGCCTCCGGTGCACCGGGCTGCGGCTGCACTCCGTGCACTCCGCGACTCTGTCGGCGTGCCTAGGCGTGCCGCACGTCCTCTTGCACCCCGAGACCAGCTCGGGGACGGGCCGCCGGGCCGCCGCCGAGGGCGCCGAGGGCGCCGTTGTGCGGTGTGCGGTGGGTCCGCGGGGCAGGGGCGGGCGTGCTGCGTTCTTGAACGACTAGAATGAGATGGCCGAGCCGGGACGGGCCCGACCCGGGGGCCGCCAGGGACAGCCGGGGCTCCTCACACGGGGCACGGGGCGGCGGGCGCCACCATGGGCTGCCTCTCGGCCTCCTCGCCCTCTGCGGGGCTGGGCGTCGCCGGCTCGGAGGCGTCCGCCTCGGACGACGACGACTGCGTGGCCGTGGACGTGCTCCGGAGCAGGTGGTAGGCCTGTTCGCGGTGCTCGCGATGCTCGCGGTGCAGGTGGTTGGAGGCGGCGTGCGCGGCGTGCGAGGCCGCGTGCGCCGCGTTGGAGGCCGCGTTGACGAGCAGGTGGCTGCCGCAGCGGAGCTCCTCCATGCCGCGCTCCAGGTTCTCGGCGGTGAACACGACGCCCTTGTAGGTGCGCACGAACACGGCGGCCAGCGTGAGCGCGCCCACCACGATGAAGGAGTACTCGACCGAGGGGATGATGAAGTCGGCCGCCGTGGTGGCGATGTACACCCACCGGTGGATCTCGGGCGTCAGCTCGTCCACGCCCTGGGGGAGGAAAGCAGACATGAGCATCGCGCCAAGCTCACATACTCGGTGAGAGATTTGGTATCGCACCGACGATGGTCCACTTGATCGGTGTGAAATCTACATTGGATTCCTCTCACTGGTCGTGTATGCGACGTACGTACCTCCTCGAGCCAGATGATGGGGAACACGATCTCAGGGAAGGTGTGGACCGAGTGGATGTAGGGTGCGTGGTCCACTTTGAGGTTGAGCTGGATTCGCACCTTGGCCTCCATCGTGACGCCGAGTTTCTGAAAAACAAAGTCGATCGGGTGATGGGTGTTGGGTGTTGTCGTTGTCTGTACTCGCGGCCGCGAGGCGAGAGGCGTTCGTTCACTCACTGGCTGGATCTTGAAGAACGTCTCGTGCAGGTCCCGGTTGGGCGTCAGGCCTTCGACGGCCCTCAGTAGGCTGTCGTCGGCGTTCCAGAAGTGCGGGAACGACACGAACACGGGGGCATCTGCAACACGCAGTCGTGGGTTTAGCGGACAGGCTCGGGACGTGGTTGATGACGTCATAGCTGGGGCGCTCTAATGCAGTACGTTTTGGAATGGCAATGCAAGACCGACGGTGCTTCGATGTAATTTCTTACCGGGGTGGTTGTTCTATGGACTCACCGTAGTGGCACGGACTGATGTTCTGCAGACCCTTGAGCTCGCAGGGGGCGGTGGGCGACTCCCCGGGCTGGCAGAAGCACTTGTTGTCGGGCCAGTCGGCCGACGGCGCGAAGATGGTGTCGGGCGGCGTGTAGTAGCCCGCGCTGATGCCCTCCTTGTCGACGAGGCCACGGTACTGCAGCGGGAAGGCGCGGCACAGGTCCTTGTCGTAGATGGCCACGATGTCCTCGTGCGTGATGTCTCTCGGCGGGAAGAAGGAGCCTGCAGCCAGGACTAGATGCGTTACGACGAGGTCCCGGGACGGGCGGTGCTGTCGCGCCCCGGGTGCCCAGCCTCTCGTACAGCCTCCCGGCCTCCTCGGCGAGGCCCAGAGCGGCCGAAGCACCCGGCTGCCCCAGCGCTGCCCGAAGCACCAGAGCGTCGGTCCCCGGAGTAGGAGCGACCGAGTGAGAAAATATTGCGATATCGGGGTGACTTCAGAAACTCGTCAATAGTTTCAGAACGACGTTTTTATAGATTTGAAACGAAAATCGACGCCTTTTTGATGTGGATATCGTTCTGATGTATGATATCACCATTTCTCACTGGGTGCGAGTGCTCCGCTCCGAGGGCCTGCCCGGGCGGACTCTCTGGTTTACCCGTCACACTTCTCCTCTGCGTTCTGATTGGTGAAGGATGAGTGCTGCAGCTGCTGCCTCTTTCTCTGCAATAATGGAATCTCAATGACCGTTAAGTTAATGTGGCATCGATTGTGCGTTTGCTGAGTTGATCGGCTAGCATAGTGATTTGATTGATGGAACTCTTGGTAAGACACAGACCGAACGGAAAGTCCTTACTACCGAAAATTTACTTTTCCCGTACATTACAAATGCACACAATAATTTTATACTCATGTCTGTGTTCTATGATAGGATTGCTCTCATTTCCAAGTTATTTCTAAACACAAAAATCTATGTTCGATGTCCAGTGTAAGGTCGTTCAATAAATTCACACAGACTAAAATGTACCACACCGAACCCAATTAAAGTGTGTGCTACAAGCCTGGCATTTATAATGTACAAAAGAAAGTTTTTTCTTCCCAAAGTAGTGTGTGACATTATCGCATTCACATTGGTCTGATAGCGGTAGCAAGCAGTAGCAACAACAAGCAATAGCAGCTAGCAGCTACTGGGGTAGCGGTAGCAACAGAGCGGTAGCAGCGGTCAGCAAGTAACAAGGGTGCGGTAGTGCGCTCAGCGCGGATAGGGACACTGTTAAAAAAGATGTAAGGAAGTACAGTCTGCCTACAGTCCGTCCTGTATATTTTATGTACGACCCGGAATGTAAAGATATTGATCGTACTTTACTGTCATGTCAAGTGCTGTATTGACCAAAAAGACGGTTTGCGAAGTTACGGTACATCCTGTACGGAGTGGACCGTAATCAAAAATTACAGTCGCGGACGTAGTAACAAATTGACAGGGCTCACTGTAGAATTTCCTGTAGGTTCTATTTCAACAGTGGATGGGGGATGGCAGGGTAGGGAGCGGGTGAGAGAAATATAAAGAGAAGACAGAGCAAACGAGAAAGGGCTTTTCGTACCCTCCGACGCCTTGATGGAGTTGCAGGGTGGCTCCGACCAGAAGGGCAAATGGTCCAGGCCGTTGAGCCTGTCCAGCAAGCCCATCCTGGCCCTCGACGTGTGTCCCGTGTACATGGTGTGCACCTCAGGTAGGGTGCCGTTTCGCTGAAAATAACAGTGAAAATTAGTGCCAACTCGGCAAGCTTCGTGGCGTTTTTGACGCCGTAAAGTTCAGTGCGACGAGTTGTCTCTAGACGAAAATATGCGTTTTTGACACGTACTCGTACAAAATGCTAAATAATGCCCAATACTTTTAAGGTGGATAAAGAGTTCCCTAAACGGAAGCGTGATGAAAGTCGGTTCCTGATTGTCTGCGTAAAGCTTATGAAGCGTGAAAATCACGCTTGCGTCTCGTGAACTCTGTATTCACACTTAGTAGAACAAAACGTTTGGCAATCTGCGATAATTTTGCGCAAGTGTGACACTAACCCCCTTGAGCAGTGACATGATGCGGGGCGCGGGCCAGTTGATGTGCAGCAGGGTGTTGGCGATGTTGGCCAGCGTGACGAGCGTGTCGTCGTAGCCGAACAGGAACTCGGCGGGCGTGACCGTCACGAAGTTCTCCATCCCGCGCACTAGGACCGACATAGCAGCTTGCACACCCCACGGCATATGTCTGCTTTGGGTGGCCAGCGTCTGAAATTCATTGGGGATATACATTAGTACATTTTCTGCTTGCTGCAAATATTATAACATGCATAGATATGACGAAAAATGTAGCCACCGAAAAATTGCTTTTGCGAATTCAACCGGGAACTTCCCGGTAAATTATTTGCTGTGGTCGTGTTTGCATTGCAATAAAAGTTTGCATTTCA
>NW_026267180.1:699688-709339 GCF_000697945.3 Frankliniella occidentalis
GCCGAGGGCTGCCCCTGCTGTGGCTCTGACACCTGTTGCATCACTGGCCACGGCGCGCCCCGCCCCGCCCCACCCCGCCCCGCCGGGGCTGGATCCCTTAAGGCCCCCATGCGCGCTCCAGTGACGCAATGGCTTGGAGCTGGAGTGGCCTGCCCAGGGCAGCTGGACCCGAGAACGGTTCAGTCAGTTTGGCTAGTTTCCTTCCCTAACAGACCCTCGCTCCTGCCTCCCACTCGCCTTACCTGCTAGCTCGCTCCTGCTTCGTCGGCTCATCTCGCATGTACTCGTTCCCTGCTTGCTCGCCCTCACTCACTCACTCACTCACTCACTCACTCACTCACTCACTCACTCACTCACTCACTCACTCACTCACTCACTCACTCACTGACTCACTGACTCACTGACTCACTCACTGACTCACTCACTCACTCACTCACTCACTCACTCACTCACTCACTCACTCACTCACTCACCTCACTCACTCACTCACTCACTCACTCACCTCACTCACTCACTCACTCACTCACTCACTCACTCACTCACTCACTCACTCACTCACTCACTCACTCTTTTCACTTTCCCGGGGTTTGGAGCCGGTCATTGTGAAGGTCGAGGTGTCGGCGCGGGGCTGGGCGGGGCGGGGTCGGAGTGGACACCAACAGGAAGCGGGTCGGCGGGCGGGATGAGGCGATGGGCGCCCCCGGCAGCCTCCGGCAGCCTCCGGCCGGCGGCTTGTCGAAACGCGCTGCGAAATAGAGCCTCAAGGACGCCCAAGGCGCGGCGCGCGGCGGGGTGAATCACTCGCAGGTGGGGGCGCCCCAGCAGCTGCAGGTGCCGCAGGTGCGGAGCGCGGCGGGCGTGGGTTCGAGTACTGGGTGCGCGCACACCGTGCGCGGGCGGGACGGAACCGAGCGGTCGCGCCGCCCGGGGCGGGCCCAGGGCCCCCCAGGGCCCCCCAGGTCCCCCGCAGGGCAGGGCTGCAGTGACCCACTTCGGGAGGCTCGGGCTCCGCCGGCCGCAAGTCAGTCGTTCATTAGTGCGGGTTATGAAAATGTGCGCAACGCAGACTGACAGACAGACATTCCTTTTTGCGCGCCGCTCGCGTCCAGCGGCGCTGCGGCCGGCCGGAGTGCAGGGGAGGGGACGTGGACACCGCAACTATTATTATTATTATTATTATTATTATTATTATTGTTGTTGTTGTTGTTGTTGTTGTTGTTGTTGTTGTTGTTGAATAAAGGTGGGTGTGTATGTTCAACAAACGTTCATGCGGCGGGAGTTTGTCGGTTGGAACGAATCGAATACAGTAAACTTCACGGGTGGACGGGTTACCATCGGTTTTGGATAAAATTTTGTCTCCAAAAAATTATATGACAGTTGGCGTATTCACGACGCACAATTTTGTAGTTATTCTGTACCGCATGCACGCGCACGGGCGGGTTTGGCTATCCTTGTTGCCCGCCCACGGCTCCTTATGACCCCGTGCGAGTAGGCAACCCACCCGCACGATTCCAGATTGTACCGTCTGTAAAGACAATACACCACAGTGTTGCGGGTTTGCCTACTCGATCTGCCCGTAAGGCGCCATATCCCCTTAGGCATGCAAACCCACAACACCGGGGGGTATAAGTCTTGACACTCGGTACAGCGTACAGCATGTGTACTGTTTTTTAACAGTAAAAATTATATTTGGAGCTAGAACGTTAATGGACCACTAATTTTCGAGGTGCGGATTAAGGTGGGGGGGGGGGGGGGGGATCGCCCCCCCTGTCGTCTCTAGAGAGCCGCCTGAAAGGTAGGCAATTATTTGCTCCACAAAACCCCTGTATGTAGGCAACCGACAGTGCATCCCCCCCCCCCTGTCAACCGGTCCTTAATCCACCACTGTAATTTTCGGAGCTGCACAACTACTACTAACACAATAGCTCTTGAGCAAGCGGTGGAACTACCTGGCTAACTTTTATCTGCGTAGCTCCATGTATAACCAATTTTTTAGCTGCCCATATAACCTTTTTCTGAGTGTAGTAAAATTTTTCGAAACAGGCAGACAACAAAATTTAGTTAACTATATAAGTCTACGAGAACTTGGAGCGAGGGGTGTCCAACTTAATCAGGTGTACACCTACTTGGTAATCACTGGTAATCCCTTATAATCCACACACCTTCAAAGGACGAATTTTTTTTGAGACATGAACTTTTGTGCACATCTTGCCGAAATATAACCGCGCATGTTTAATATGTTGACTTTGCATCTCTTCCATGGACAAAAATATAATATGTCTAATCATAGAATGCAAATTTTTAACTTGGAAGATAAAGAGTTAAGAACTACCTACGATGTGCACAAAAATGCATCATTCTCAGGACAAAAAATAGCCGTTTAGTTTTAGAATACATGTGAATCATACCTAGTATTCATGGCAATCTTCGGTAATCATTGGTAGTCTTTACAATTTGGTAATCCGGTGTACACATTTTTATGCAGTTGGGCATGGGCACCCCTCGACTTGGAGTGAAGTTTCGGAAACGTTACCTGTATACGTAAGGGCCGACCTGCTGCAGTCGCGGCCTCTCGCCCCGCTTGAGGACGCCGTCGGGGTTGGTCACGTTGAAGATGTACACCTTGGTGAGCCGCACCACGCCGGGCTTCTGCCAGTAGTAGTACGACATGGTGTCATTCCGGAGCCTGAGGTCCTGCGGAAACAAGGAGGCCGTTAGAAAGTATCACTGGACACGCATCATTGATGTGTGATGTTGTGATGTGTCCCATGTTATCGTCCACTCATGAAACATTTCTTGATGCATTCCACTTTTCATGCAAAATGGATAGAACACGTTTTTGAGGGAAAAGAAAAAACTTCATACGACATCCATATTTGAGGAAATCGTCTAAAAAATTAGGAAAATTCCCACATTTTTCGGGGAAACTCTCTCAAAATCTGAGGCACTCCAGGGGGACGGAACCCTAAACCAGTATATTCGTGAAATGCATCCCACAACCACTAAATCAAATATTAGAATCTCGCACTAGTTTCCGATCAATCAAATAAGCTTTATAGTATTTCTTATACATCTTTTTAATTTCAAGAGAGAGAAAGAAGGTGTGCTACTGGCGAAACTAATCATGGTGTATCATTTCACAGCGGGAGGTGGCACGTCGTCGGTGTAACGGCAGAATCATTGGAATGAATTGCTTTTGCGCTCATCCCCTTGACTTGACTGATCACCATCGGAGGTGTTACGAAACAGAGTCTGAATGGCGGCCGTCTGCGCCCTCATCGCGCCCCGCCCCGCCCCTCGCGGTTCAAATAACCCACAAGAGAGAGGCGGTGTCGTCCTTGGGTTCCTCCTCCGACCTTCACCCCCCGTCACGGCCTTCACCTTGGCGCCACGGTCGGTGCGGGCGCGGTGCGGGCGCGGGCCGGGCGCCTGCTTCCCCGCTGGCGGGCACGACAGCGCCCCCTGGCGCATCGCGGCGGCGGCGCGGACAACTAGAGGGGGACTTTATAATTACGAATGCCACTTTGGTGCAGCTCCTCTGTACCTGTACACTGATACAATGTATCAGATACATAAAGTGTTTACCAGGCGTGCACATGCAAGTGCTGAACCCGATGTTACACACACGCAGACTTTTAAGTGTTTGACTGGATGTATGATTATTTTAAACGTTGAACAGTAAATTTGAATAGTTTAAATTTAAACCAAAGGGGCGTGGCCTGGCAAACCCTGGTGTTGAACACTTCTAAGTGTTCAACTTTACTGTTGAACCCTTTATAGTATTCAAATATTCCGTTAAACACTTCAAATGATGCAACATAACGTTGAACACTTAATGTGCACGCCAGTTGAAAACTTAATTTATCAGTGTAAGTGGATGCAATAGACTAAAATGTGTGAATGTGATGATTCTGAGAAAGTGTGTCATTATGCAATTTCTTAAAACTGCACGAGGTGTAACAACTTCTAGTTTTGGTGTACAGACTACTCACTACTCCCAATTACACTGCATTACAAACGCGCAAAATTCTACCGTTTAAGAGCATATTTTGCCTTTTTACAACCTTCTTTAGAAATGACACTATTTACTCATATAAACATTATTGCGCGTAATACTTGAATCAGGAATACATACTATTGCGCTGGTGGTTACTCCTCGAAAGTGCATTAAGTGATTTCATTAAGACACGTCTAGTCTGTCTGTCTGTCTGTCTGTCTGTCTGCCCATTTGTCCATCTGTCTGCTGGAGAGTTCTTTGTAACATTTGTGTAATGCTGATAAGTTTGAAGTCGTTAACGAAAACAAAGTTTAAGACTGTTAAATTTTCATTCTAAACTGTACGATACGAAATAACAGTATAAAACGGTAAATCTTAAGTACAGCATCGATGTTTACAGTTATAACGTTAGGGTTAAAAGCGCAATGTATATTTCTGTAATGAAACACGCTCACAAACACTTTTGCTTTAGGCAAGTGAATTTGGCGTAAATTTACTCAAATTGGGCCTTCTGAGTGCTTTGACTGATTATGTAGCAATTCTAAAGGGAATTCTGATACTGTAGGAGGTGTTTTTTTCTTCAATACTCCGCAATGGAGCTGTCCCTTTCTCCGAACATTTCGCAATGAGGCGTGGCTGGCGCTGGCCGGCCAGGGACCTGTAAAGTGGCGGCCAGGCAATACACGTGATTGTGGAGCAGACACTGTAACGTACCAGCAGCGCGAGTGGATACAAACGGTTAGACATAGATAGGTGGACGGTTATTCGATGGGATTACAGAAACATTTCCCATGATTAATGATCGTGTGTGCGTGCAAAGAAAGACATTATGAATTTTAGAGGCTTTTAAGAGCTCCAAACATTATTGATTTTAATGCCTTCGTTAGTTTTGATGCAGTTGTTCTAAATATTTGGCTTTTAAGAGATTAAACTTTCGGTGTTTCACACATTGTTAAAACATATCGTAGATTTATTACTTTTTACATTATGGTGTATCCTCCAGTACCCTCTGCCGCAGGTAGCGGGCAGGTATATCTTATGAAAACCGCTTCGCATGGCCTGCTCTGGCGTGACGCGCAGAGGTGTGCAGGGTGGAACGAAAGAATTTTCTGATACCGGAAATTTTGAAATATGTTGGTAGGTAACCGGTTCTGAAGAGCGGGGGACCTCAGCCGCCGCCGCTGCAGCCTCCTTGGTCCAAAGGGACCCGGACGGCCGAACCGGACAGGAGCAAACGCTGGGGATTCCCCGTCAGCGCTCTGCCTTGCCCCGCCTCGCCCCACTCCTGCAGCGCCTCACCCCCCACCTTGCCGGAATGCAACCCCATCGAGGGGTTAGCGACACGGCTGGTTGGCTGAAGGATCACACATAAAATTTGATCAGTTCAGTCAGCGGCGAACAAGAAATACACCTATGGTGTGTTCTAGCATTACTACAAAATACTGAAAAAATACACAAAAATACTGACATATTTCTCACTGGTAAAACAAGTGTGTATAATTTAAACACCAAGGTGTGCAAGTTATGATTTTAAACATTACACGGTGTTTAACTCAAGTTGCACACTTGCGTGGTGTGCACATTTTAAACGTTTTGTACACCCAGAAAAATCGTTTCTTGTTTCAAGTAAATTTCTTCCTGTTTCAAGTGCACGCTGACACAAGATCAAATTTACTCTTGAAACAAGCTGATATTTTCTTTCGAATAAGAGAAAAATCTTATTCCAAAGACAAAATTGCCTTGTTTCAATGGTGAATTTTCATCTTGTGTCAGCTTGCACTTGAATCAAGAAACTATTTTTCTGGGTGCAGTGCTGTTCCGAGTACTTGGCATAGAACCTCGCATAGAACGTTGTCATGTTGTTCCAAAGCTGCATGTTTATTGCGAAATGTGCGACGGGTACACCATTTACTATTGGTTGAACACATGACACGTTTCTTCTTAGTAGGGCCGCTGACTTTCCAGGTTATTCATTCCGTTGTACGCGATTTGTCTAATCTGATCAGCATTCTTCTGGCAAACAACAACAACTTGCAAAGTTGTATTCTAGAATGTCGACTCGCATTTTTTTTCCTACATGCACACCAGTCTTATTGATGGCTTGCACAGAGGTTTACGGAGTCGTGTCATGTCAAACTAGTAACTCTTGTTGCTGTCGTGCCCCTTGTAGGCACTTTTTTTTCGAACGCCCATTTCGAAGGATAGTCGCCACAGTGCAAAATGCGGCGTATGGACGTTAGCGGACATGGCCTGGGCCCGAGGGTCAGGATGGACGTTAGCGGACATGCGGTACCTCGACGGCCGGTTCGGGGAACCGGCGGAGGGCTAATCCCAGCGGGGACAGCCAAGTGTGTCGTTTGCGGACATGCGGCGGCTACGGCGGCCTACCTAGGGACCGTCAGGCGCTACTACACTCGGGCTGAGGGCAAAGACGACCGGTTGGTATCTGAGTATATATTCAGCACTTGAACTAAACATTAACGTGTCAGCAGCTAGTACTGTCTGACGGAGGAGCGAGATCCAGCACGGGCAAATCGTCGTTTGCGGCAGTAATCAATTTCTGAAGTCAGATGGGCGTCGCTCCATGCCAAAGCGTTGCGCGGAGCGATAGCGAAGCGCAACGCTGCACTGATACTACCACTACTGATTTCCTGTATTCAGTTAGGTTTGTTAGTTTTGGTTGGCTTTTTATTATTTCACAACTTAGCTGAACAGATGATTATCTAAGAATATCTTTACTGATTTTCTGTATTGAGTTAGGTTTGCTAGTTTTGGTTTGCTTCTTCTCGGTCACCGCCCGTCGCCGCCGGCCGCCGCCGCATGTCCGCAAACGACACACTGGGCGGCCCCCACTGGGATTAGCCGTCCTCCGGTACCCCGAACCGACCGTCCAGGTACCGCATGTCCGCTAACGTCCATCCTGACCCTCGGCGCCCAGGTCATGTCCGCTATCGACACAACGCCCAAAATGCAGGTAGACTGAACGTGTTGCAGGAACGATCGTCGGTGGCGGTGCCCTGCTGGGACTTTTCCGCGAACCATCGAGAACCTCCTTGAACAGCGAAAATGGCAAGAGGAAACGGCCGATAAGCGACCTGGACAGCAGAAGGTAAGTGAGGAGTTGGGACAACTAAAAAAGGGACGCAATGAAGGAAAAAGTAAAATTGAAAACAAAGCGAGAGCGAGAACCGGCAGGATGACCAGCCCCAAGACGTCAATGACCCTGAAGGTCAACCGGCGTTCCTGAGGGCGTGGCGTGGCGGGGTGCGGTAGGGTGGAGTGGGGTTGAGAGAGGTGGACCGGGGCCGGTCGAGCGGTGCGGGTTGCAGGCTGGAGCGGGGCAAGGAAGCAAGCAGGACAAATGTGGGTGCTTGGTTTTCAATCAGTTATTTCACGCCCCCAGCAGAGGTAACTTTTAGGCAGAATGCGGACTCCAAAGACTTGGTTTCCAAAGAGTTGCTCTCTAATCTCCAATCAGTATCATCTAGGTTTCTGCGCAAAGCCCGCAATTTTCTTGAAAATCAGCACTTTAGCGTGGAGTGCGGTGTGCGAAATGAATACTTGGCCACTGTGAGCCGCACGATCGCTCCCCGTTGGGCATTCATTGTGTGCTGTAAGGCGACAGAGTGGGACGGGACCCAGACCCACCCGGACATAAAACGAGCGCATACGTTTATTTGCCCTCCCGGTCAGCCGGTGTGCCAAGTCATCACGCCCTGGCTGCTCCCGCCGCGCTCCCGAGCTGCTCCTGCCCTCCCTCCGCGTGCCCCCGGCGCGCTCCCGCCACGCTCCTGCCGCGCTCCCGGCGCGCTCCCTCCGCGCTCCCTCCGCGCTCCCTCCGCGCTCACGCCACACTCCTGCCGCGCTCCCGCCACGCTCCCGGCGCGCTCCCTCCGCGCTCACGCCACACTCCCGCCGCGCTCCCGCCGCTCTTGCCCCTACCGCCGGACTGGACCCGACTGGACTTGACGGGCCGTGGTGTGATGTTGGTGTGTGGAGATGGAGCAAGCACCGCCTTGTCTTCCGCCATAGGATGGCCGGCAGGCTCACGGCGGCGGGGCTGGCGGGGCCGGCGGGGCCGGCGGGGGACCGTCGGCACAGCCGCTCGGCCTACCGCCGTTGCCATGGCGGAACAGCATCATCGACCTGGTCCGATGTTGCGTCGCCACACTTCATCGGGGATCTGCTGGTCGGGGATCAGTCGGACCCTCCGCCGGGGCTGGGGCACCTTGCGCGGCCCTGGCGGACCGCAGGACCCTGCCGACTGATTCCGAAGACCGCTCTCCTACCTTCCGTACAGCTCCATCCTTGTCGCACTCATACTCATGGGGCAGCTCCCCTTGAGCGCTCTTCGGAATCAGGCCCGGGGGACCTAGGGGATCTGGGACGCCCGCGGGTAGACGATCCCGAACGATGCCTATGCTGAGGGCAGAGGGCCCGTCCCCGGTCCCGGTGGATCCTGGTGGGCCCCAAGCGACTCCCAGCGGACCCCGGCGAGTCCCGGTGGAGGGTCTGGCCGGCCCAGCCGATGTTTGCAGTGACAACAAGTTACCTCACGTTCGCTTTTCCGCCCGCCCTGGCGGGCAATATGTGATGTAAGGGGGACAGCGGGGCGGCTGCGGCGGGGGCCTTGGCAGCCTCACTGCGCGCTGCACCGGCCGGGCCCGGGGACTCGCGGGGGCGGCATCGGGGGCGGCGGCCGGGCCGGGCCCCATCAACCAGCCATCAACGGCCGCGTCAACCGAACGGGGTCACCGACAGCCAAGAGCCGGCTGGCGCTGGCGGTACGGGTGTGTGTGTGTGGCACTCGGCCACCGGGGCGCGGAACCCTCCGACTAATCCTGTCAGCCCAACCGCATCTTAGAAACATTTACAGACATTTGCAGCCAAACGCGCGGTTGGAGCGGGTCTCCTGCGGTCCCGCGGCTGTGCAGTCGGGGCCCCGGCAGGAGGCAGGCGCGGTGGGGAATGTGGTCCCCCTTGGTAGCCGCCCGCTCCCGCCCGCTGCCGCCCGGCCGGGCCCGCCCGGAGGGAAGGCCAGCTGATCGGGACGCAGCCCAATGCGTGTCCCTCTGCTGCTCGGCTCGTGGGTCACTCCAAAGCTCGCCCGACCCCTCAAAGACGAGTGACCACCTCGTCTGACGTCACTCGCGGGCTCGGCTCGGGGGTGAGCAGGCTCCTGCTCTTGAGCCGGTATGCGACCTTGCGACGCTAGAGAGGGACGCCCCGCCACGCCCCGCCACGCCCCGCCACGCCCCGCCACGCCGGCGGTCGGTGGGGCTAACGTCTGCGAACCGGACAGGACGCTCGTCCGGCCGGCCCCGCGGCTCGCCCGGCCACGCCACGCCACGCCACGCCACGCGGCGCCGCGCCGAATCTCCCGCGAGGCGCCTCGCATGCAACATGCAGGTCTGGAGTGCCGGAGACTCCCCGGTACGTGTTCGCGTACGCGCCTGTGGACGTGCCGGCTTAGGCGTTCGGCCGACTCTTGTTCTGGAATCCGCCGGCCGGCCAGTCTGCGCAGAGTGTTGTATAACTGCATTGGTCCATGGGCCGCTTGGCCCGGGTGGAGGCTGTGAGGTGACGTCGCATCGGACATGTTCCGTTCCTAAGGCTGACCGTGGAGAATCACTTGTGCTAAGCCCTCCCCCCTG
>NW_026267180.1:710570-716200 GCF_000697945.3 Frankliniella occidentalis
TGCCTGCAGCTCGCCTGCGGCTCGTGCTCCAGGATAGGCCCGGACCTCGGCCCGGGCCGAGACTAGTTCTCACGCCGCCCCGCCGGCCACACTCGCCCCGCCACTCCCAGCGACACTCGCTGAATGTCAAGTCCAGGCCGCGGGCCGGGCGTGAGCAGGCGAGCGTGCGGCCTCTTCATTCGAGAAGAACAACCCGAAAAACCAGGATTATAAGAGTATCCTTGCGTCGCCCTTCCGCAGGAGTACGTGACGAAGTATACATCGCCCGTTGTCATTCTTCAGTCGTCTCTCTCTCTCTCTCTCTCTCTCTCTCTCTCTCTCTCTCTCTCTCTCTCTCTTTTTCCCTCTCTCCCTCTCTCTCCTCCCCTCCCCCTGCATGTGTCGAAAGAATTTTCCGAGGGGGTATTCACTACCATAAAACTTGTATAGAGTACTCGGTATTACACCAAATTACGAGATATTACCGGGTATTACGCCGGTATTACCCGCTTTTTTGCCATTTTATAGCATATTTTATACCCAGGTGCGGTGTACAGGGTATTACGGGATTGAATACCCCCTCGGAATTTTCTATGTCCTGCCTGGTGCTACGCTTCTGTTCAGGATGCACTGTTCCTTGGAGCGCCAGGTCTTTTAAAAGTTCTGATTAGAGACTAATTTATTGGAGGAAGTAGCATAACGGTAATTCGTATCTTCTGGTTATAGGAATCACCTTTTGACGCAATATCCTGATAAACACCAGTTTCGTAAATTTGGACTACAAAGCAGCCACAATCGTTAGCAATTCGAATAATTTCTTCGCAAGGAGTTATTAGTGCTGACGTTTTTACAGTGCTTGCGTGGTTTATAAATGTCACTTTCTCTCTTTTTCGAAATAATGCTTGTTTGTAGCATAAATTCTTAAAATTATTTTTAGTGACCGTTTCCAGTATCTCAAGTTTTCGCAATGCCTCTTGAAACGCCATCCCGCGGCGCCCGTTTCCGTAAATACGCCTGACGCGTGTTGCTCGGTACGCCGAGAGAATGCCAATGACCACCGTGTGCAGCTCGGTGCCGAGAAGAGCGCTGTGTCGCACATTTGGCCACACACGAGAGGGAGGGAGGGAGAGGGAGAGTGAGACGGAGAGGGAGGGAGAGAGAGAGAGAGAGAGAGAGAGAGGGGGGGGGTGTATCACAAGTTACAAGTAATAAAGACGCCTGACGACAAAATCATCGTCTTTTTCTTTTGCTGTATACGAAGGTGATCTTTTTGAATTGAGCAGGCGCGCGCGAGCGTGCTCGTCGCCCCGTCGCGCTCGCGCAGCAACAACAGACACTTTATTACAATTACGTACCGCGCTGTTACCACTCGTTTGGCGCTCGCGCCTTGCCCCCCTCCTCATCTCCCTTCCCGATCCCTTACACACACGCACACCCATTCACATATACACGCAGCTGTACGGCTCGATGCACACGCCCTTTTACGTGTGAGTGTAGGTGTGTGCGTGTTGTGTTCATCTGCTGTGCTTGACCTCCAGACCCGCTGCTCTAAACTTGGCCTAGAAGTGGCCTCCTCTAATATATACACCCGATATACACCAACAATGCGGATTGTACGGCAAGGGATTAGTGCCCGAACAAAAAGAATGAAAATCTTTGTGCGCAAGTATTTTTGAACGTGGCCGACAGTCGGACGCAGCACATTTTGTATGTCTGATGCGGCGGCGGGCATGAAGCACAAGCGAGAACCTCCTCCTTGTCGTGCAGAGTAGGAATACGATTCAAATAATTCTGAAAAGTTTCCAGGTCCTGGTTTGCCAAGAGCCGGAGGGTGGTGGTGGGGTGGGGGGCTCAAGGCTGGCCGATGCGGCTCAAGGCAACACCCCCGCGTCCCTGATCACAATTTAATGACGGCTACAGTGTCCTGCAGGCGCCTCTTGTTCTGTTCATCTTTTGTCCTCGCCCTCCGCCCTCCCCGCGCCGGAGAAGGCCCTGCTCCCTGCTCTGCTACCGGCAGTGCGTGCGAGAGAGATGACGCGTCCGTCCCACTTCCCAGCCGGCCTGTCCGGCAGGCTCACCGACAGGCAGCCGACAGGCTCCCACGAGGACGATTAACTTGCGTAATTAAGTCGTTAAGACGGCCAAGACGATCGCCGGTTCAAATGCCTATGGCGTGCATTTGACATCATAGCGCAAATGACACTTTTCCCCACTTTTCAAAAAAAAAAAGAAGAAGAAAGAAAGCAATACACGGTAAAACAATGTCCTATTTTTTTAGGGAAAAGGGAAAACTTTGAGGAACTCCCATGTTTGAGGAAACGATCTGTGTTATGACGAATATTAGATTTACTTTGTCTTTGACGCGGTGAAAAATCGATGACGGAAAAAGCTGCAAAACAAATCAAACTTTAAGAAAATAACGTAAGCGTTAAAAAACTTGCATCGAAATTACAAATCCTTTTAAAGGAAAAAGCGCATTAAAATTTGTTTTGGGAGTTCTCCAATAAAATGCCACTTATAATTTTTCGAAAACTTTTTGCATCCACTTCGCAAATCTTGGTGTAGAAAACCAGTCCGTTGTAATCAATCAGCTAAACTGAAGCTCTTCAGAAGTTATTTTCATGCATGGAAACATGTTTTTATGAAGGACATTGTTAGGAGAGAAAGGAAAACTGCGAAGTTCTCTGTGACTAATTCAATTTTTGTAGTGTCGTGATTTGCTTGATTGTAATAATATTGGCGGGATTTGTGACCGGCGCGAGGCTGCGCCACGCCACGCCCTGGTATAATATTATTGCGACACGCGACCGGATCGGGACGCGGCGCGGGACCCGGCTCCGCCTGGCTCTCTGACGTCACCGCGTGTGCGCTCTCCGCCTTCCAAAAAGTAACGCGGCTGATAGACTGCGTTGTTTGATGCAACTTGAATACGACTGACGTCACACGATGGGTGTATCATGAGCTCCACCGCCCCTTTCCAAACCCAAAATGGACGATTTTCAATTGTGTGCAAAGAAAACAATTTTGTTTTTGTATTTTTTTAAACTGAGACTTTTTTGCGGCTTGTGCGCTTTGAAGAAATTAAGGAGGAGAAGCATTTACCTTTTTGTTTTTTCGATTGGGAGGCAATGTCCTCTCGTATGATCCGGTTTGGAGCCTAAGTGCTGCTGCGCATCCTGGCGTGATACGTGATACGTCACAAGAATGCTTCTTTGTTGTTATCTTTCCAGCGACGACGAAATTTTAAGCGAGACAAGCATCTCCCGTCCGGATTCCGGGTTCTCTCCAGTCGACGGAGTGCCAAAGCAAAAGGCTTGTTTGATTCGCAGTCCATCGCGAAACTACGCCTACTGCGCCAATGATACACGGATTATTAAATTCAAAGGAATAGGCCATAAGGTTTTTAGATTCACGTCTATAGAGGACAGTGAATGGACGGACTGACGTACTGGACTGGAAATTCTCGTCGTTCTGTTGATAAAGAGGGACAGGGGAGGAGGAGAGGGGTTAAACACTGTGAAAATTATTCGTAGCAGGTTTACAGGAAAATATTCCATGGCAAATTTCGTTCAGTGACGAAGTCCAATTGTTATCTCGTCAAGTTACTAAATCAAATGTTACCACTATGAAATGTTTTGGCAATATGGATTGAGCAAATCGTAAAATTACGATTTTTAGTTATCAACAGGATTTGTAAACTTACAACGATTAAAAATTTACAGTATCAATTGTTAATTAAACTTACGAAAAATATCGCAAATTCACAAATACATTTTTCACGTTCAGAGGCAGGGGAGGGAAGCTGCTGAAAGGGAAGCACGCACGTGTGGCAGAGACCTCTAGCGGCCAGGCGACAAACCTTGACATAGAAAGCGTCTCGACTGAAAAGGGAAGGAACGACGAGGGGCCTAGGGGAGGGAGGCTGGCGGACTGTGTGGGGCCCGGGGACCAGGACCACGCAGTGGCACGCCATGTCCAGCCTGCGCAGCACCAAGTCAGCAGGTTGGACGTGATGTGCCGTATGATAACTGAGGCAATTACCGTTTTTCTTAAGTTCGGTTTTAGAAAAAAACAAAAAAAAAACATTAACAATATTGCGTGAAGCAATACAGTTTGGATTCAATTTCTGCGGGAATATAAACTAACTTGTTTTTTCTGACCAGGTAATACTTCTTCAGCCTGTACCTATTCGTTTGGGTACTTGTCGTTGTCTAAATGTTGATTTGAGGGGGACTTTGCATTGACGTAAACACACATTTCTAACTGTGCTGCCGGCGCTTATTTGCCTCGGGCGCTGCGCCGCTACCAGGCGACAAGGGCGCCCACCTCATGGAGGGATCTAGTTTGCCATGCCAAGCCGAGCAGAAGCCGGTGCCGAAACCGCCTTAACGTAAAAGCTGCCAAGACTGGGAAATTTCAACGATATTTGCGCCTGGAAGTAGCCAGGAGGCATTCCCAAGGGCAGCTGTCTAGATAACTTGTAGTAATTAATATCCAGGTATTTGAAAAAAATATTGCACGGGATCAGGATTTCCCTATTTAGTCTGTGCAATGGTGCGTCTTCCTAAAGGCTCCCCATATTGTTATTTAATGTAGCTGTGATAAAATGTTGGGTTCAATTCCTCTTTTCCTCCGTAAAATAAACAGTAGAACATCAATTGTGTGGGTTGACGTCTAGCAGTCTGTCGGACTGTATTGGACTGATTTTTACCCACGGGGCATATTTTCGTAATTGCAGCGGCATGTCTTCATACCACGCAACACAATTAATTGCAAAGTAGTGTCTAGACGATAACCCCATTTATCTATTAAAAAGGCTATCAAGTGTCCAGTATTGAGTCAAAAATTTCAAGTATTAAATGCTCGAGACACGCACACACAATATGTTGATATCCGAAGACATCCACTGCAGAAAGGTGTTTAGCTTTATATATAACTTTTGGAGGGGTGCCCACGAAATTTGGAGGTTTTTGGCCTTCGTAGAGGTACTAAAGAGCTCGAAAGGTGCTAAAGATTGGTGCCTTTCGAGGTTTAAGGCCTTTTGAAATGTATAAGAACTTAACACCTCTTAAGTCTGCTACTTTACACAGCTTTTGTCTTCTTTTTTTTTAAAGAAAATCTACTAAATCTACTAGAAAACGGGTAACTATGATTTTCCTAACTATGATCCGAGTAGTTTCTCGGCTGTTGAAATTTGCCCTGAACGGCCGAGACGAATTACGCATACACAGGTAAAACAAGTGTTTAAACTTTGCATGTCAATTGATGTTTAAGTTCAAGTGTGCATTTTCTCGACACATTATTGTGGTGTCTAACCAGGTTAAAGGTCAGTTGGTGTTTAAACTTTTGACACTTTCAAAATGTAGCAACTGTACACAACATGGCTCCTATTGATAGCATAGGTCTGTGTGTGTCCAAGTGTGCAGAATTTAAACGTTTACAAAAGTCTAAAATTTGAACACCACGCAAGTGTGCAACTCGTGTGAAACACCATATAATGTGCAAAATCATAACTTGAACACGTTGGTGTGCTAATTGTGCACACTTGTTTTACTAGTGTATGGCAGCCTGCTGAGGCGAGGTGTCAGCAGCTGGTCATGAGGTACCTGACCGCGCTGGCTAACCGCGTTAGCGTGGCTACTGCACCCCCC
>NW_026267180.1:716323-718834 GCF_000697945.3 Frankliniella occidentalis
CCTCACGCGTGCTCCGTCAGAGTGAAAGAGCGAGTCACTGCTGCTCATTTCACAAGGAGCGCGGCGAGCAGTGAGCTGCTCCTGCTCATCCCCGAGACCATCGCGAGCAGCTTCCATCGAGAACCTATCATCGTTACCACTTTAAACCTGTTGCACGGTAATAATATGCACACTATTGCGATACGTCATGTTCGCCGCGCTGGACCTGTTTCGCTGCTTGAGGTCGCCCGAGCCGCGCAGGGCGAGGCGTGGCGTGGGCCGTGAGTATGAATTTGCAGTGGCCCCTACCGGCCCGGCCCCTGCGGGTCGCTACCCACCTACCTTCTGTATCATGTAGTCGAGCCAGGGGACGGAGGACAGCAGCACACCGACCAGCAGTGTGAATAAGCCCAGAGATATGGCGCACAACCGACCTGCAATGGAGATTTGAAAAAAAAAGTTAGTATTCTTAAATTAGCTTAGAATATTTGTCATACAAGAAGTACTATACATTTCCTGTACTTTACTATACATCGTCAAAATTGGCAATTTCACAAAACATCCTTCACGGTTAAAACGGAGTCCAGGGATTCCCAGGAGAGTTGGAACCTAAGTGGATGCCCTGGAAACAAACAATTATTCCCAGGGGATCTACTGGAAAACCCAGGACACCCCTTGGTGAAATTGCACATTCCCAGGGCAACCCCTGGGACTCTTCCAACTCTCCTGGAAAATGAAGGAAACTCCTGGGAATCCATGGCTGGTTTTTACCGTACTAATTTTCGATAAAATCGTTTTTTTCTCTGCCTGTAAACTTGCTTTCTTTTATTTTTCGCGCACCATTTTGCTCACAGTAAACAATAGTCGCAGGTTTACGCTAAAATTGTCCATGATGTGTGTCGCAGAATTACAATTTGAAATCATAAATGGGTAAGCACTTCGTATCGACTTGGAATTGATCGACAAAAGAGAATGGTGTGTCGATGTATTCATATGGGCCGACCGCCATGTTCTTGAAGCAACTTCTTCCTTTCTTCCCCTGTTTTCGTTCTGAACACACGGTGAATTAGTGATCGTCCGTAAAGTACGCCCGGCTTTTGTCAGATTTATTCGTCAAATGAGGGGAGCTCAGCGCCTGCGAGACTCGGGGTGGGCCACCCCGCAGAACACGAATGCATTGCAGACAAGATGTTGCATACCTATCAGGCGCCATGAGAGCTTGCATATTCTGAACAAAGCCTAAACTTGGAAGTTTTTTTTTTTAACAGCGAATGACGGACGTGCTCTCTGGACGATACCTGGATTAAGGTGCAGCTTGCTTTCTTTTTCTAAATCAGTCTATACCCGTCTCTTTAAAAAAAATCACAAATTCCCTGTGATGAAAATCCGTTTTTACTGGGTAAACATGCTTTTCTTAGCCATTTATAACCTACAAAAAAATCTTCTAAAAAATCGTTTTTTTAAATCGTACAATGTTTGGTATTAGGGTTCATTTTATAGCAGTACATATGCGGGACATTCCATACTTCCATTACTACCATTACATTACTTTTGGTTTGCGAAAAATTCGTTTCTGTGTTGTACCTGCATGTCATAACTTTTTACAGTCTATATTGTTTGCATTTTGCCTTGCATGCAGCGAGTACAGTACAACCGCCCACGTCTGCGTGACACTTGATAGGGTGCTTACCACATTCGACATCACGCCGATTATTATTAATTTTTTTGATCATGCGTATTCCAACCCTAAGGAGTATGTTTTTTGTTACTCTTGCACCTGGTCGGCAGTTATGCAACCCAATGCACCGCCGTGCCTTTGTGCTTCTCCTACATATCCCATCACTGACAGGCTGAAGGCTCGCTGACAGGGAGCTAAGTGGTTGTCTGGGTGAATGGCGCTTTTGGCTTGCTTTTGGTCATAGGGAACAAAAACCTAGTTTTATAAAAATGCTTGGGACCGGAGTTTTTTTTTAATTTTTTTTTAACAAAGGCACTAAGGCAAAAGGAATCATTTTGTCCAGCTGAGAGATGTAAATTTGTAACTTTTTAGATTTAATGTGTTCACCTGCAAGATGCTCTCCCTGATACATCGCCAACTGTGGACGACAACTTCATTTCCCATTTAGCGTGTGAATGAAATCAAAAAAAAAGGGGGGGGAGACAGAGACAGAGAGAGACGTTGCGTGAGTGATCGAGGGCTAAACTTTCTTATACGGTATCTCCTTAATTTATGCCCGTACTACTGCCGGGACTGTGATGACAAAGCGCTCTACACGGCGAACAATCTTGCGACCTAAGAATTCTCAAAAGTGATTCTTTTTGGGTTTGTAGCCCCGCTCCTGCGTTAAAGTCACCGTGACGTTTTGTTGTCATTAGCGTGTGGCTACCCTCCCCCCCCCCCCCCCCCCTCTCTCTCTTCCTCTCTACCAGACGACGGGAGAGTTGCATTTTAATGATTTGATACGATTCAGGCCACGTGGTGCGGGTGGCGCGCGCTTCTCTCTCTCTCTCTCTCTCTCTCTCTCTCCTCAC
>NW_026267180.1:718884-724092 GCF_000697945.3 Frankliniella occidentalis
CTCTCTCTCTCTCTCTCTCTCTCTCTCTCTCTTCCTCACACACACACACACAATGGCTAGATGCCAATGAATTCAGTTCGTCGCTCGCTTCCTGCAGAACACACGAAACTCCGCTGCGAGGAAACTTACCGCCTTGTGGTTCAGGTTGTGCTCGTACGTACGTGCATGTGGTGTGTGTGTGTGTGTGTGTGTGTGTGTGTGTCTGTGTGCGCGCGCGCGCGCGCTTGTGTGTTTGTGTGCGTAGCGCGTGGCGTGCCTAGTCGCACCCGGCCCAGGCGGCGACAAGAGATCCAGGAAACGTTCAACATTATTATATTACGAGCGTGCGTGCACGTGTGTGTGTGTGTGTGTTGTCTATTCGAATAACTTATGGTTTGAGCAAGGTATATCAGACCCCTGTCTCCTCCCGCACAGTTTCAACAGGGAAGAAATGACATATCACTTTGATTAAACCCGCAGGGTGAAACTTTCGTCCGTGTACGGCATTACACTGATTCATAAAGTTTGCACACATTTAAGAGTTCAACTCTCTTCAGTTTAAGAATTTCCCAATTGAGTGCGTCTCATTGAAGTATGTGTGCAACTTCCGAGTTTGACACATTTATGAGCATACCTCTCCCTCGAACACAGCTCAGCGATATTTTGGTGAAACGAGCTTGCTTCGTTTTTGCTCGGCTCTGACTAACTGCATGCATTGGGGTCCAGATCATTCAAACTGCTTCAAACAACAGCCCCACACACACGTGCTGCATTATATTCTTTTTTTCTTTGTGAAGCCAACGTCGGAAACGTCTACCGAAATTGATTTCCCGGCCTGCTCCGCCTCGCCACACCCGCCTGCACGCCGTGGCGCAGCGTGGTGGAGCGTGGCGCGGCCCCGCTTCACCCGTTAACCTTCGCGCGCCGATGATGGACGACTGCGAGTCGTGGGTTCGAATCTTCGCGCGGTCACCGATTCGTTTTTCTTTTAATTATGTCGGTTGCAAACCCGTGATGTTGGTGCTCTTTCCTATTAGACCCGGTGGGGGCACGCAGCAAGGAGGGGAGAGGGGGGAGGGCTTACAGATTGTAGCGAGGGTGTTTGCCAAGCAGAGAGAGAGAGAGAGAGAGAGAGAGAGAGAGAGAGAGAGAGAGAGAGAAGAGGAAGGGAGTGAGACATTCAGTTGCGCCCCATGTTATGTGAGTCGAGCTACTTCGCGTTGCTTTCCGCACACCCACGCTCCGGCCACATCAGGACCTTTACCTGGGATAACCAGTTCCCTTTAACCCTTCCCCGTCCCCTCTCAGCGAGGCTCGCCCCCCTCCCCTCATCTCTCTCTTTCTCATGCTGTATCTCTCTCGCTACCCTTAACCGCTTCTTCGCCTTTCCTGTCTCGCCTGATTGCAAGAGCGAAAATGTTTCCCTCTTTGGACGTTAAATCTTTTTGTTCCGGAATAACAGAGGGTACTTTTCTCTGCGCTCTGTGCAGCGCCGTGCGTGCCGCGCTGTTACGAACAGCCTCCCGCGGGGTCCCGGCTGCACCGGCTGCGCTGTCCGGGCTGTGCGCTGATGGCCCGGAATCCCCAAGCCAAGCGGAGGAGTGTTGTGTCCCACATAGAGCTGGACTTGTCGAGCGGCCACAGGTGCGACCAGCACCTCTATCCTCCAACGCTAGCCTCAGTGTGTGCCTGCGCGTAACGGCTGTGTTCTCAAACAATTACTGGCGGACAAACATCCCATCCCCCTCGCGGGCTTGCCTACCGTCGCCAATCGTCTGGGCACGTCCCAAAACGCACACTGAAGGACGAAGGTGTCTCGTCTCAATCTCAATGGTATTTGCAGCCCTACAAAGGGTGTGCGATTGAGGACACCCAGAAAAAATTGAAACTTGTAGCAACCATCCTATAGTAGACCAGGGATAACCCTACAAGATATCGTTGTACCGTACCAACACTCGCATGGTTACATCAACAATCGAAACGGTTCGGTTTCTGTTTTCGTTGTCGGAACCACTTACGGTAAAAACAATGTCTCTTTTTTTGAGGAAAAAGAGAAAACTTTGAGGAACTCCGATCTCGCCTCAGATTTTGAGGAATCTTCTAAAAAAATAAGGAAAAATCCCACAGTTTTTTGAGGAGACTTCCTCGAAATCTGAGGAGTTTTTGTCAAACCAGGGGAGTTCCTCAGAAGTCTTCCCTTTTCCCTCAAAAAATTGAGACATTGTTTTTACCGTGCTACGTGCGTGTTGCCGCAGCCATAATTTGATGGTTACCCCTTGTCTACCCTATGATGGTTGCTAAAAGTTATAGTTTTTCTGGGTATAGTATACCTGTTGTGACAATGCGCTTCTGTCACTGTCATCCTGTTATCTAGACTGACAATGCCGACTTTTCAAGTTGCAGAATCCTATATTTTGTGGAGTCCGTCATTAGTGCTTAACTCGACAGTTTGATAGTTGAACGTTTTAACGGGATTTGTCCGTTTACGCCTGCACACAGTTCTTTAATAAGCGAGTCCGCAAGGAATTAGATCGAACCGTGGAGGGAACTATTTACTGAAAAAGAAAGTGTGCACCTGCAAGTGCCCAACACTATGTTGCACACTATTAATTAACGCTTAAGCTATTGATTGGATATTTCTATACTGAATCTGTTTAAAAGTAAAGTTAAATACTTAAAATTGGCCAACTAGTCACTTTGAAGTGTTCAAATTTACTTTTCAACACTTTAGAGTATTTAAATTTTCCATTCCATCACCCAAACGTGTGCACAACGGCGTTGAACTCTGCATGTACATGCCAGTTGCACCCTCTTTTTTATCAGTACTTCACATTGCACATGGGCGTGGGCAGATCAACACGTGGGATGGAAGTCCACACTAATATGCCAGACTATCCCGTCCAGCACAAAAGCATTTATGCTTTAGGTAGACCCCTGTCAACCGTAGGGTAGGCCACCCGCCGAGGTTCGCTGCGCTCCCGAACTCTTGTTTGCCTATCTATCAGGCGCTATCATCTCTCGACTTTGCTCCTTCAAACGACCTTTGCCTGTATTGAGGTCCATAATTCTACGCCTAGACCTAGGTGAAACATTTAGAATCATCCCTATTCTTTCGGTCTAATTTAGTTCACACCCATCTAAGTAAATTCGCCCGAAAAACCTTTGATGAAATCAGAAAACTCTCTCTTTCTCTCTCGCACACATTTGCCTCGTATTCGTGCGGTTCCCGTAACACCTGCTGCAGGCGTTTGTCCGTCGCCCCCTCCTCCCTCCATCCTCGCCGATCGTGCTCTGCCCTTCACCTAGGAGCTAACGGTTGCGCAACTCTCTCACGAGTCAGTCTGCGCGGTGTGCTGCACACTGTGCGACCACCGCAGACTGCACGTGCGCGCGTGCTCATCCCCCTCCACGACTGAGTGTCTGCCGGATGCGTTCTCGTCCCTCGCTCGTGGAGTTTTGGACCGAATGGCGCGATCCAGTGACGTGCGGAGCGGAGTGTTATCAGCCCATCTAACGCGTGATCGCACCCGTGCCCCAATGCATCCCGAGCGATAAAAATCTGTGACCGGGGATTATTTTACGTTGGAAATTTGGCAGTACGACTCTGGACTTCCCTCCTCCTCACACACACTCCCCGTGTGCTTGTGTACACTGTGATTCGAAGGCGTTCTCTCTCACAAAACCTGTTTTAACAGTGTCCGCATCGGCAAGGAAGCTCTGCAACAGCAGACGGAATCACTTGCAGCAGCGCCAGTCTGTGACGACAGCGTGTTTTTAAGAGTGTCGGCGACTGTCCTATTTCAGGCCGAACGTGTTGCGCGGGAGGAACCGGGAGTGGGATAGGTTCGGGTCTGGCGGCGCGGCGCGGCCAGGGCGCTTGCTAGCATCCCAGCACGGCTGGGTCCACACAGACGCGCGCGCACAGACACACACGTACACACACCACTTCTGTTTTTTACGAGGCAAGACCAGCGACTTCCACAACCGAGAAAAGTGACTTGTTTTTTTATTATTATACACGCACTCTAACCATGTGTGCGGTCGACGCGTAGTGTGGCATCATAGCAAAATTCCTAATAACAATAGTGGACAATTAGCTCTGCGCGCGGCGAGTGTTGCAGCGCTAATGACGACCGGGATTGCATGTATCGATGATTGGAAACGACCGATGCTCCTGCTGCGGCTGTGACGATGCGCCGCCATGCGCCGCGCAGCGACGCTCCTTACACTTGTCATGACTGATTTTCCCGCGACTGGTCACTCGAAAGATGGAAATTGACGTCATTTAGTTCCGGTCGCGACAAAGACTGTTTGGTCAAACGAAACGTAAAGGTGCGAACGGAAACAACCCAGAAAATGGGATGCACGTCAACGCAACGAGCGATCGTCATATGTTGAACTTCGCGCCCCGGTGTCACCTCCAGCAGTGTCACTTCTAGCGTCACGTCGTAAAGAATCCTGGAAACTACGTGATGATCTCTAAACACTTTGCTTGTGAGTGTGAGTGAGGCCGGGATGGAGAGGCGGGAGCGAAAGAGGTGGAAAGTAGGTGGGGAAGTAGTTTGTGGGGGGAAGGGGGGAATGAACACCACTTTGTGGAATACTGTGACGTGCGAGTGACACTGACATCATACCTCTCCGTGACTTGCTTCACGCCAGCACGTTCAAAGTCCTTCTCTCTGTGATGCAGTGTCCACTAAATACCGAAGATGCCAACTCTTTACCCCTCATTGAAAGTGCTTTGTACATCATTGTCGTAGGACTCCGTCCTCCCCAAGTAAAATTACTAACGCATATCTATGCGCTATAAGCAGTTACTAAGATTTTCCTTTACGAACAAACAAAAAATGTTACCCTTAGACACTTAATTTACGATAGAAAAAGAAAAGTCCCGTACGCCCATGCTTATATATTTTTCATATGGAAGTACAGAACAAATGAGAAGATTTCACAAAAACAACTCATTAATTATTTTCAACGTTAAGAATTTTAGGGACCAGATTAGTTAAAAAATTTCGTTACACGCTAATGAAAGACGCCACTCCAAATCGCACGAGAGTGGTGTGTGACTCTCTCCGTCTGAAATCGATATAAACCAGGTAGAGGCCACGTCGCTCCTCGGCGTGGGCGTTTCTCCCCTCCAGTTCCCTTATTAGTTTAATTTGAGAGAGAATAAGTACTTAATGGCCTGGGTCGCGGGGGCCTGGGCCGGGTCCAGGCGGACGGGGG
>NW_026267180.1:724142-735872 GCF_000697945.3 Frankliniella occidentalis
CGTCTTCTTGACGTCGCTCTGACGTCATGAAATCCTTGCCGCCTCGGCCGGGTACGGGCAGAGCTCGTGCAGCAGCAGGCGGTCAATGACGTGGGGGGGGAGGCCAGCGCCGCGCCACTCGCGTGCCCTCTCTCACACACACACGCACACACACCCGAAATGCAGACGAGCAGAGACCGAGCGAGGCTGCGCGGAGCAGCGCGCATGCCCGCCTGCGCAGCCTTGCCTTGTGGAAGTCCCACCGTCGCCGCACACACCACACCACACACCATGCCGTACGAAATATTCTTTTCTCTTTCGTCCCTTTCTTTTAGTTTTGTTGTCATCGGCACACGCACGCACTCAGTCAGTGATTCAAAGCACTGCAGTTGTGCGGCATCGACAGTAAATTTAAGTGTAGATGCAGAATTCACGAAACGCAAGCGTGATATTCACGCAAGGCGTGATTTTTCACGCCAGGCGTGATTTTTCACGCTTCGTAAGCATCACACAGCCAATCAGGAACCGACTTTCATCACGCCTGGCGTGAAAATCACGCCTAGCGTGAAAATCACGCTCGCGTTTAGTAAACTCTGTATCCACCTTAACAGTTTCTTTCCTGTTTTTGAGAAGGAGGTTGATGCTTTTAAGTTGCGCAACACTACGTTGTTGATTTACAATCGTAAATGACTGTTTACACAAAATGTAGAAAATTTACTGGATCGTCAATACATTTTTCACGCTCATGCCTAGTGGTTGCGATTTGAATATTTAATTATTCTTTATCACAGAAAATTTCCTATCAAACCGACAATTATTTTCGACAGTGATGTGGAGGAATTACTTCCGGAGACAGCTGGAAGTTTTATGTATGCTTTAATTAGCGCGTAGAGTACTATGTATTCCACTTTGTGTATGCCGACTTTGTGTTGTGCGCGGCGCAGTTGGACGCGCAGCAGTCCATATCAGAGGTCATTCGACACAAACAAACTAGGCGTGTATCATCATTTTATATGGTTTTCCCCCAACCACACAGTTTTATGTAGACCAATCAAAGGGAGATGTCCTCTCGCAAAAACACACCTATGCCAAAGTATCTTGAAATGTTAAGATTTTAATAAAAATAACTATTAGAATAAATTCTGGAAATTCTTCTACTTTTGTTAAAAATTCGACGCCTTAACCACTTCCCAGCGCGCGCGCGTGTGTGTGTGTGTGTGTGAGGGGGGAGGGGGGGGGGCTACACCCTAAGTGGCCTGGTCCAAACTGTCGGACATTGGAAACTAGAAACCTGATCAAACTGTAGAGACGCTTAGGCGCTAAGTGTTCCACTGTATCACGGTCACGTCCCTCACCTACTTTCCTAATTAGCAACTTTTTCGGTGTCGGCTCGCAGCTGATTCGCTATGAGAGAGAGAGAGAGAGAGAGAGAGAGAGAGAGAGAGACAGAGAGAGGGGTGATTTAGGGAATAATCGAATCCAGACTTCCCTGCCTTGGAGTCAGCGATCTTTGGTCGTATAGTGGCACAGGAAATGCGCAGCTGATACAAAATCTTGTCGGGAAGCCGGCCGGCGTTCGCGACGCGTTGATTTTTGACAAAAGCTGCAGAGAGACCCGGTGCTGGAATGTCATGCTCTCGTTTGTCTATTTGGTGCGTGTTTCGTGGTACTTCCTGACTACCCAACCCAACCCTCGACGTGTACTCACCACAGCTGATCTTCTTGTGCTGGCTGACGAGCATGTTGATGGGGGTGCCGCCGGCCGCGGCCCACAGCCCTCGCTGGGGCCCCCGCTGCGGGCCTCGCTGCGCGCCCCGCCCGGGGCTCCAGCCCCCGACCCCCGCCATCCGGCTGGCCATGCGGCTCGCGCCGCGCAGGTAGTCGCCGTGGACGCCCATGGTGGGCTCCCTGTGACCTCCGGCACGGCCTCCAAAACGGCCTCCGGTGTGGGGCCCGGGCCCTCCCTACCGCCCCTGCTCGCGCATCGCGCGACCCAAGTGGGCCCCGAGCGGGGTCCGGGCCCCGAGGAGTCCGCAGTTCCACCTGGCTCGCCCGGCCGAGTCTGCAACGAGAGAACGCAAAACAGTAGGATTAGGCTTAGTGCGGTGGCAAAGGTAGAAATTTACAGCGCCGGTTATCATTCCTAGCATCGCTTACCAACTGCAAAACATCACTTTGTAATTGCAAAGTAAATGCTTCATAATTACAAAGGATCTAAATACTTCGCAGTTCTATTTTTATTTTAACAGTGTACACTGTCATATCGTAATTTTACGCAAAATGTCCTGTTAATTTTTCTACACAATCTCTTCGTTATTTTAAAGTAACGAATACCGCGTGTAACTTTGAATACACAGCAGTGTTGCGGGTTTGCCTACTCTTTACACCCGTAAGGGGCCATGGCCCCTGCGGCCATATTGAGTATGCAATCCCACAACACTGCTGCGTATTCACAGTTACACCCGGTACATTCGGAAAATGACGGACAGTTTGTGACTCGGTTGTTATTGTCCTGAAAGAACGATCCTGGGCACAAGAATTTTTGAAACAAACATTCTTTATCCTAATCAATTGATATTATTAAATCGTGACGTTACGAATGGTTTTTTTATACAGCTATAGCTGTATACGATCAGTTCGTAATCGAAATTGACGAAAAATACTCGTTAATTTCAAGTACAAACCATTCGTGACGGATTATCGTCGTGAAAAGACGAGATTAACTAACAGCGTAAGAAGCTAAGCAAATTAGCCGAAAATAGACAGTTTAATTTCTTTTTCGAGCGGACTATTATTTGAATAAGCGGACCTATTATGTCCCCACGGAAAACAAGCCGGCCCACCCTTCCGCCAAACGGAGTTGCCAGCTACGCTTCGTTGCGCCGGCAACTCCGTTCGGCAGGGGCGCCGGGCCTGTTTGGCCTGCCGGCGGTGACGCGACGGTCGGGCCTGCGGCAATTTGCTGAAGAACATAATCAAAAATATAGCGTTATATATCCGTTAAAACCTGTTGTCCTTAAAATTTTCCCCTTAGACATGAGAAAGGAATGTAACGGTGAAGCGCACCGTGACTACAACCTACAAAACCTTTTTTTCAGGGGGGGGGGGAGGGTTGTTTTTTCCCACTTTGTGATTTGAGGCCTTCTTCTACAACTTAATGCTCACTACAGGAATTTTTAGCCCCCAAACGGTGAGAGATAGAGCCAAACGGACAAAATTTTAGTCGAAAGGACTTTCACGAGTTTCCCCTTAAGAGATCGTAATAAAATACTTTTTTCTAACTTTTTTGATCCACCCCCTTTTCTTTGATACCCCCTTTCAGCTCCGTAGGGTTGGTTGCCAGGATTTTCCGTAGGCGTTTCGTTTTCTAGGAGTGAACCTTAAGATACCCTGAAAATTTATAGGCTCTAGCACATCCTCTTCTAGTGGAACAGACGGAGAGACAGACAGACACGAGGTCGTTGGAATAAGCCCGCTAGATAGCTTTTCTAAAGCAGAAGGGAGGGCTAAAAAAAAACACTTTTGTTGACCCAACTGAATATTAGTAGTAAGAACGTGTTCATCGCAGAACAGCCAGCTAAATTTTCAGCTCTTTTATGTAAAATGTTTGATGAGTTAGCATATTAGTCACTTCAACTAAACTTTTTTTGCCGTGTGGATCCGATATTACAAAACCCTTAAACCTGGGACAATTATTGTCAATATCAAGGAAAATATTTAAATATTTTCGTTACAAATATTATGTTTTGTTGTATTGGAGTGTCAGACCCCCTCGCTTGACGTCGTATAACGTGCCCAGTCTCTCTGATCCGCAAACAAGCGAACGGGAATACCGTTTGAAGACCGAACAAAACTGAACAAACAAGTCATATCCGCTCTCCTCCGTGCGTCTTCTTGACGTCGCTCTGACGTCATGAAATCCTTGCCGCCTCGGCCGGGTACGGGCAGAGCTCGTGCAGCAGCAGGCGGTCAATGACGTGGGCGAGGGGCAATCTGGAGCCCGCCGTGCCAACAAGACACTAACGACTATCGTTATTAACGGTGTACCGGACCTAAACTAACCCTGGCGACGTGTCGCTCCCTCGTATGGTGGCATCCTTAGACAGGGCGAGGCAGGGAACGCACTCAGCACAAGTTGAGGGGTCAACAACACTCCGTGAACCCTTCATAAGTTCTAGACTTCGAGCATTGGTAACTGTTCAAAAGTTGCCTCGTTTAGTCAGCCGCGTACTTGAATGTGGTTGAATCTTAAAGCTGCTGCACAGTTAGGAATTACATCGTGATTTCTGTTAATTTTGGTACATAGACTCTTCACTATTTGAAAGTAACACATACACTCGTAAGATAGCGAACAATTTGAAACTTGGTTTGCATACTATACTGAAACAATGATCCCGGACACTATAATTTTAGAAACAAACTCTGACTTCCGCATGAATTAATACAGACAAATCGTGATATTACAAAGACAGTTTGAGTTTGTACCACTGCACAAACACTTCTTACTTAAAATTAACAAATAATACTCGTTCTTTGCAATTGTGAACTATTCGTGACAGATTACTGAAAAAATAACAAATTAATAAACAATCTGATCTCCAAACTGGAAAGATTTGCACATCAAAGATAATATACCCGGGGACAAAACTCTGATTTTAAATGTTTATGCTGTATTTCATAACATCTAAAGAGGCGCACCAGACTTCTAACGCTTTATATGCGAAAGACGTCTCTTCGACGTCATTTCGACTTGCGCTCGCGTGTTTGTTGCGTCCTGAGGGGATTTCCCTTGGTAATGAATATCACGGCGGCTAGATATGATCTGTGGAGAGACCGCAAAGACCGCAGTGAGTTGGCGTCCACTTTTCATTAGCGTCCACTTTAGGAAAACAAAACGCAACCGCTGGCTCTCCTCCTCCTCGTCTCGAACGAACGCAATAATGTGGAAAATATTTGTTCCGACTCGCAGCAGGTGACGCCGGGGATCTTTCGAATTTTGTACTGTACATCTACTTCAGGACTGTACTGTGTCGGAGGGGGAAACGACTGTTAAACTTTGTGTCAGCCGGATTACAGATTACCCGTATTACCTCTGGAGTATCCTGGAGTGCCCCGGATTACCCTGAAATTTCCCCGTATTGCCTCCGGACGAGGGTCCCCCCCTTTCCAAGTGGGTGCACAACGAGTTGAGCGAATATCCGCGAGTATCCGAGAGTTTAAACGAGTATTAGCGAGTATCCACGAGTATTTGAGAGGTGTCGCGAGTTATTCACGAGTTATCGCGAGTATCTTGTGAGTATTTTTCCTTGTGTACAACGAGTTGGCAAGTGGGGGACCCCTCTCCCCCGGATTACTTCGAATTTACTCGGATGAGTACACCTGCTGGATGACCTAACGGCTGTCAGCCGGATTACCTTCGTCGTTTCCCCCTCGACTGTGTCTGATCTGGCTGTCGTCAAAACTATCGTTGTACGTACGGTGTCAAAATGTACCCAGTGTCTTTAATTACACAATCTATGATGAAATTTTACAGTTTTTGTTTAACAATCTAGACAGTAGTACACTGCTTTTAGTGTAGACTTTTACAGCGTAACGCGAGTGGAGTGGAAGGGGAGGAGGGGCGTGGTGGAAGCTCTCCAGGAGTCGCTTCCTCTAGAAGTTTTGTCAACTCGCTGATGCCATACAATCTCACAGGACAAAGGGAAGGGGTCGGACAGTCCGTCCCGGCCAACAGATCGGATCCGGATCCGCCCCCTGCCAATAAAAGGCATTATTTGGTGGTCGGCGGACTCCCGATCCGGATCCTCTGGTGCATGCTGGGCCACAATGCTTATCCCCCGCGTGCTCGCCGTCTTCCTGATGATGATCACGGACGCGGTGCCGGCGCGTTCGGCCCGGCTGGCGGCCGGTTCCAGTCCCGTTTAGGCTGTATCACCTTAACGGACATAACAGATAACAGCCCTATCTTACACAGGTTATTCCTGCCCTCTAATGTTTCAAATGTGTTTCAATGATATTTTGCAATAAAAGCTTCTTTAGTGGGATAAGCCATGACTAAACAGCATGAATAACCTTCCTGAAATGGATCTGTTATTTGTTATCTGTTACCTGTTATTTTTTAAGGTGATACAGCCTTAGGGGTTCTTCCCATACTAAGTGATCTCTATGGGGTATAAATATTATAGGGTTTGAAAATGTATCAGACGTATCATTGGAGTGCATAGGGACCCCATGCCATTTTTATCCCGGAGTACAAATACCATGCGGTCCTGGAACTCAATAATAATCCTGACACATTTTTGGTTCCCCTATAGTATTTGTACCCCTCCTCCTACTGTGGTCACGTAGTATGGGAACGAACCCTTAGACATGAAGAAGGAAGACTATGTAGTGCCCGTCCCGCCGGCACGCCTACGGCACGCCTAGAGGCGCACAGCAGCACGCGACCCGCCCACGACAGGACAGCGTGCGACAGGCCGGGCTGCCCGTGGCATTGGACTTGAGTCGTCACACGCGGATGCATCGCCGAGCTCCCCTTCCTGACTCTACTCCTCCTCCTGGTAGTCGTCATCTTCCCCGGGCGTCATTGCCCTCTCCGTCGACAACGCCCTTTTTGGACGACGTTATTCCGAACAGCATTTAAGACGTCCTCACGTCACACCCTCACCGATTCTCCCTTCGCACTCACGTTTCTATGCAGCAACAAAAATACCGGCCGTGAATTTCGCAGTCATCTACAGTGAATTTCACAGTCATCTACACGGTGAATTTCACAGTCATCTATAGAGTGAAGCGCAGCTCAGTTACAGGTTAATTTTCACTGTAGTGAGAATATGTCTCCAGGTCCAGGGAGCATGACTGTTAACTTACAGCATTACGCACCGTCACCGTAGCTTACGCTGTTCACCGCATCTTCCAGTGTACATTTTGCAATACTATACATTTCATAAAAATAGGCCAAACAGATTCTTTTTCAAAAAAACCTAATTAGATTTAAATAAAAACTGAAATAGATTTTTTGTGAAATTCTGTTGTTGTTTTCAGGGCAACTGTGTGCCTGTGTGCTCCCTTTGCAACAACCTTGCCGTCTGTGCGCCGCCGTACCGTCGTTCATTGCGAGGAGGTGTCGTGTTACTTTTGTTATGACTATAATTTGACGCGTGGGGCCAAGTTCAGCGTATAAAGCGAATGAAAAGTGATGGCGAACTGAATATGAGCGTGCCCGCGCGTTCGAGCGCGTGCCGACACTGACCGCACGTTACAAATGATGCTTTCGTGTAGCTTTTAAAGACAGGCGTGCTCGTCTCAAAACAAACTGAGCTCGGCTATCTATCTTCTTATGAAAATGTTTTACTTATTCCTAATAAGTCCCAAGTTATTAAGCAGTAGCGAAGGTGTGCGACGAGTAAGGTTAAACAATGCTTCCCCTCAACACCAACTTAAGCTTGGCTGGTTCTATTTTCGTCCGACGTGCTCTCAAAATAACAGAACAAGGCACCGATTCCAAGCTGCCAGACCTGTTCGGGCGACGGCCTGCCATTCGCCGCCAATCACAAACAGATCCTCTCGATGGCGGGCGAATATATGGCCAACACAAACGCTCGAGTGTATTAATAGTGCGGATGCATCTTTGGACTCAATGCCAGAGTTGTACCGCCTTGGTTCCCGCATTTTTAACGAATGGCACGAGTGGTTTGAATGCACACGCGAGCAGACTTGTTGCTTCGCTTATGCCTTGGTCGGTATGTGTGCTGGCAACATAGCCGCACGTTGCAAGGACGGTGCCTGGAGAGCTTTTGTGCCTCGGCGGGGAGGCTCTGGATATTAAAATGAATCGTGTTGTCGTATACGAGAGGCTTTCGCGGAGGCTTTAGCAGCCCCCACCCTTCGGCTGGTTAATACAGTTAGTTGAGACACGACTGCGACGTGGGGAAAACCGTCGCAAAAAAAGGAGACAGAGAGGGGGGGGAGGGGGGATAGAAATAATCCCTGTCTCCACGTACCGACCGGCCCGGCACGCCCGCGAGTGCCGTGTGCTTCTCCCGTGATGCAAGTGCAGTCTGGACATAACGAGCCAGAGAGGGAGATAGAGAAAAAAAGGGGGGAGGGGGTCGCTTCAACCAAGCCTGCGACAGCTGGGTATGCATCGGCGGCTGCAGGGACCTTTCGTCAGGTCTGGATCTGGACATATAGAGCACTGGAAAAACAAAGGTGCTAAACTCCTACCTTTGAGTGGCACAAACAAAGTTTGATGCCTTAGGAAAGGCTCTAAAGTTTAGTGCCTTTGGAAAGGCAGTAAACTGAGCCCTTGACTTTAGTGCCCCAGGAAAGGTGTAGTTTAGTGCCTTTGTTTTTCCAGTGCGTTTGTTGCGTGAATTACAAAATTCGTTTTGTTAGACAGAAAGTTGTCTATTTTTCTGTTTGTGAATTTATGAAAATTATAACAAATTTACATTTTAATTACTGGGGAAAACCGCTTATTGTTTATGTTTATAGCCAAACCATTTGTTGACTGTATCGAAGACAAAGTGCAGGCAGACGCCTACATCTTACAGGTGTATTGATGCACGCTCGAGACCAATGCGCAAGCCTGTCGGCCGCACGGCATCCAAGGAGTTAAAATGGTGGCGAATCTGGTTTCACATGCCACCGCGCAAAGCCGCGTAAGTGTCCGGAGAATCACCGTGACTTACGCGGTTCTGTTTGGCTGGCTGCGCAAGGTCAGACGGTGGCCGGTGGCTTGCCCCTGAATGGTCCAGACCTGCCCCTCACCCCCCTTTACCCCCTCTACTCCTTTACCCCTCACCCCCTTTACCCTCCTCTCACCTTTTTTTCTCTCTCGAGCTTTATTTAAACGATTCTTTATTAGTTTTACTTTTGGTACTCCCACCCCCACCCCCCGATCTAACCATATTTAACTATCGGCTTGATGCTTTTTCCTCGCATTGCCATATTTGGCTCAAACATGGACAACCGAGCGACACAGAGGGATGCGAATGTTGCTACAGCAAAAAATTGTAACAAGTAACAGTTTCAATTATTTGCGTTAAAATTAGGGTAACGACGCACCTACGAAAGGCCTCCTCGCAATAAAGTGCCCATGAATTCCGCGTTAATCCGCCCTGTCCGTCTACCCGCTCGGATCCGGATTGAAGCCGAACCGGAGCCAACCCCGGATCAGGCTCCTGGAGGCGCCCCTATAAAAGACTGAAAGGTCGCAGGAGGACTACCGGTTACATCTGGGTCCGTGAGGCGGTGCTTGTCACATCCACTGCCAATAATTCTTTCGCGATGAGAGGAATTTTTCTTACATTATCGTCATTTAAAAATAAAATGTGCGAACACGTCCATATAAACGAGAATTATTTGGGACGGAGAGTCCACGGCCCATTAAGTAAATTTCCTCCTTCCGAAAAGTGTGACAGCTGCATACTTTTCCTCTTCAGCTGTGTTACCTTTAACAAGTCATCCTACTTTTATCAGTCCACCGTGCAGCAACACTACTTGGCGACAGAAATAGCAATAGCGATCAATAATTGGTTTAGAGCACTTGAACTCCGTTCAAAGCAAGCACGCAGAAACTGGTTCAACGCCAACTCAGCTGCCATGGTCGCGGTGCCAGCAGGTATCGGCAACGAGTCCGAAAATCTTGCCTCTTTTAAAATAAATGATATGGCTGTCTGTGCAGAAGTTCCTCGTAATAATAAACTTTGTTTGTTACGACCCAGGGACCGTCCAGAAATCACGAGCGCACAGCATGTTGTGACCGCTGCAGTTGTTCTCTTTATAAAAATCCCTTTCCACCACCACCCCCGCCTGCTGCACCTCCTTTTCCTTGTTCTTTTGCACTCGACTTGTTTGTGCACATGAAGTGAGTGAAACCGAAAGTCTTTTTCACCTCCGAGAAAAGCACTTCAGCCCGAGGAGCACGGGGTTCCCTCAGCCGTACAGACTACTTGCACTCTCTGTGCAACGGGACTGGGGTCCGACAGGGAACTTTGTGGCGCCTGCTGTCCATCTACTTTCCAACTCCAAATGTCTAAGGTAAGGTCTGTTATTGTAACTAGCACCGTACTTGGGTGTTAATAAGTAGTTACACTATAGTATCTTAACCTTAATTAGTCACTACCCAGTGAGCAATGAAATGTCAGATTGATGTCAGAACGATATCAGTGATCAGAAACGTGCCAATTTCAGGACCACATTTTTATCAATCTGATGCGAAAAACCGACAAATTGCTGATGTCTGACTTCGTTTCGATATCGGTCTGCCATTGCATTGCTCACTGGGTAAAGTGCGGTGCTAGATACAATAATTGTCCTTAGACGACACTTACAGCCCATCCATCTATCTATCTATCTATCTATCTATCTATCTATCTATCTATCTATCTATCTATCTATCTATCTATCTATCTATCCATCTTTAACGTGAGTATGCCTGTGTCTGTTTCTATCGTACGCGTTACGTTCTGGGACACGACACTCTGACCGCATCCTGTCCCGATCCCGACGCAATGCATCGGGCAGCGGCAGCAGGTTCCGTCCATGGACCTCCTCCGCTTCCCCCTCCCGCCGCTGCCGCCCCGGCGCGCGCCCCACCACGCCCCGGGCCGGCGGGCGAGCCGGCGGGCCGCAGACCTAGACCCCATTCGGTGTTAGTCAACTCTTCATAATCTGCAGCTGGGGCCAGCCTTTAGGCCAGCCTGGGCGCGCCGCCCGGCCCGGCGCGCAGCGTAGGCAGCACCGCGACGCGCTGGAGCGCGTCGTCCTGGGGGGTGGCCTACCCGGCACGGCGTCCCAGCTGGAGCGGGACTACTGGAGGGGGGGAGGGGGGGCGCCCCTTGGCACTCTCCGCACGTCCTGCCCTGAGCTGCGCCGCCGGTGCCGCTCGATGGTTGATGGTCATTGTCAGACGCACTGCGGTGCGTTCATGCCCGGCGGGTTTGCCTCAGCGGCTGTTGTTGTGTGCGTACCCTCTCTGACGCGCTGATTCATATTTGTTTCGGGAATCGGTTCGGGGAAACCGAATGTGAAACCTTTAAGTTGACCCTGGCCGCCGGGGCGGCAGTGCCAGTTGGTAAAGCGATAGCCGCACTATTAATAAAAAAGAATAATTTCAGTGCTCTTCAGTTTAGTTAGCTGACCAATGTCATGTATGTATAGTAACCAATTTTTTAAAAAATAAAAAATGCTGTTTATTGCGAAAAATGTCTGTAGGTTTTACGCGGAAATTTCTCATGAAAAACGTTGCTATTGCCAAGCTTTAGAAATTGTAAATTTGTAAAATCGTTTTGAGATTACCCATTTACTGCAAGTAAAGGAGTGAGCAAATACGATCCGATTGGGCGAGATTGTGAATCCAATTTGTTGACTCCTGGGGGAGCGGTATTAATTACATCGCTCATTTGATGTCACTTTCGCGACATTTTTGGTTACACCCAGAAAAATGGAAACTTGTAGCAAGCATCCAATTGTAGGCCAATATCATTGTACCATCAGTTGTACGGTTGAAAAGGTTCGGCTTGCTGTTTTCGTTGTTGGCACCATCATGTGTGCGTGTTGCCGCTTGCCGCAACCATATTTTCATGGTTCTTCCTGGTCTACCATACGAGGGTTTGATAGAAGTTTTAGTTTTCTGGGTGCAGACACCACGGTGCAGGGCGGGAGAAGCGTCATGGTTTAACACCACCTGTTCACCTGCGTTTAAAATGTGCACACCACGCCAGGCGCGGATTAAGGGGGGGGGGG
>NW_026267180.1:735922-751765 GCF_000697945.3 Frankliniella occidentalis
GTACACTCATTAAGCCAGCGCACGGGGGCCTGGCTCCCGCCCAAGTAGCAGCGCAGTCTTTTAAATGGTCATGAGCAGGCGCACCCGCCCTGCGCTGCCTGCGCGCAGTGGCTGTCAGTACTCGGCACCGCTCGTGTTCTTGCGGGTTAGCCAGCCAACTCGCTATGTACTCGCTCCGGACATAAAGGCAGGCGCGGATTAAGGGGGGGGGGCGATCGCCCCCCCCCCCATCGCCTCTAGAGAGCCGCCTGAAAGGTAGGCAATTCGCGCCACAAAACCCCTGTATGTAGGCAACCGACAGTGCATCGCCCCCCCTGTCAGCCGGACCTTAATCCGCCACTGCACCACGCTAGTGTTCAACTTACGCTGAACACCATGAAAGATTTAGAATCATAACTTGCACACGTCGGTGTTTAAATGATGCACACTTGTTTTCCCCAACCGTGGGTTCGTTTCACAGTTAACAAGCATTGTTGACGTTTTTATTGAAACCTAATACATTCACTATCATTTGTGGTGTGTAGTCGGTGCGAACCGTTCGGCTGCACTCGACGGTGCAGAGACGGCACAGCTCCTCGGTGCGGACAGAACGCTCTGACTTACACAACGGCGCTCGCGTACACACGCACGCACACACATGGACACTTGACACGGTTTAGTTTAAAAGTCTCACTGCTAATTACGTCCAACTCGTTGTGTGTGTGTATGACACCAAAGTAGGGGAGTGATTGAATCGTGTCATAACACGGAAACAACTCACCTCTTTTTTGTGTTTTGTTTTCCGGTGCCGCTATAGTGTAGAAAGAGGTAGACCCGAAATGCGATGACTGTAAGTTTGTGAGTGAGACCCCTCGATTCCTAACTGATGGATCGTTGTATCGGATGTTTTTATTAAAAGGCATTTTTCATGAGTCTGATGTGTGGTTCGCTTTTGTCCCTGCGTGCGCGTGCTTGTATCGTATGCGTGGCTGTGGCGAGTGCATGTATATAGTTGAGACGCAAGTCGTTTGTGAGGGAAAATGCCTTCATCCAGGAACCCGGGCATACGTTAACCAGGAGAGATGGGATTAACATGGTTAAGTGTATGGGAGATGCCTGTGTGGCCTAGCACATATTGCTTGATCGGCGGGACGGGAGTATTAGTAGGTGTCAAGTTTATGATTGTAATGCATCATAATACCTACGTTGACATTCAAATTGTTTAACATTTTGGTCTAGCACTAACTTGTCAGTGTTGAAAATTTCCAGTCAACACCTGTATTATGCAAATATGACAGAAAAATGTGGAAACGTTCATCTGTAAGTAAAATACTTAAAAACAGTGCCAAAGTGAAAAATTATTGGCAAATCCCTCCTTTCAGTCCCATGTAAAATAAAGAACTTTGTCGTCCTCAAGGGAAATAGAGGGGTGAAACACCACACTAAATGGAAAAGAACTCTCATGTCCAGCTAAGATCGTTCTCAAGCATATCTCAATCGGTTGCAAATTTTTCGGTAATGAAAACCGAGCCAAAAACTTTCAACTTGTATCCACCTAAGTAAAAATCGTACAAATATAGATACAATAGATACAAATTTGCACCCGATTAAGATGTCCTTAAGAACGCGTGTCCGCTAGTAGGCACAAAAGTGTCCTTTCTCATTTCGTGTGCACGAGAGCCGCTGCGGGGCACGTATTTGTCTCCTCACTCTCTGGACCGGTGCCAATATTTGTTTTTATTATTATTGTTGTTATTTTATTCAGTGCGTTGGCAATTAAGTCCGGACAGCACCTTAGATATACATAGTTGGAGGCTTGGTTTTCTGGCCACTGAAAAGCTGCGCCGTACAGATCGACTTATTGATTATGCCAGTTGTATTCATTTTTTTTCCTATTAGACGCTCTAAATATAACTGATTGTGCCATTCTGATACTGTAAGAAACGTTTCAAAAGTCTCAATCCTCGCTGTCTATAAGATAATTAGGAAGGTTTTAAAATTATCTTTGTGTTACACTTTTTCGTGCACTTTTAATTATTTAAAATATTTAATTTTGCTTTCGATATTTCAATGACTTTGGCCATTTCTTATTTGAAAAATGGGAACACCGGCAACAGCAAAATATTGCAAATGCCAGAGACGCCGGCAGCGCAATCGACAACTTTGTTAAGATTAAGGCGTGTTGAAAATCGTCGGGTCATTTTTGAGCCAAGCTTGCAATAACATAGCGTCATCAGCACGCTACGATGTGGCGCTAATGATGAAGTGGGGTGCAAAAAGTAACGAGGTGGTGCACAACTGTGTGTGTGTGTGTGCATCGCAACTCGTGTTGCAGTCCGTATTGCAGTGGGGGCTGCAAGACCCACCGCTGCTGCTGCTGTTTCGTATTTCGCCGCCGCTCTGCTCTCCTTTAGCGATCCCTCTTTGCTTCCGGAGAGGAGCTCATCGGAGCGGGCGTGGCCCAGAGGGGGGGAGAGACGGAGGGCGCTCTGTGCATGGGCATTGCTCCCGGATGCTCAAGGTCGCTGCTGGGCGCCGGGCGGGGAGAGAGGGGAGAGCCCGCACATCAGTGCATATGAGATCGTAGTAAAGGACTCCCCCCCCCCTCTCTCTCGGCACTGTGTCTTCCATACCTACGGAAGATCTAGGCGGCGAGTAGCATGAGCACGACGCCTGCTCGTCCTAGCCTGTCATTGTCGTCGGATAGCCTAGTCTATTTCCATCCACAATGGGGTCAAATTATTCGCAACTGCATTATTTGCAACGCAGCAAATTCGTTCCATGCAGTGTTACTTCCCGATGCCCCGTAGACTTCAAAGCGTTTATTTTGCTACAGCAAAACTTTAGGCATTCATTTCAGACTGTGCACTCACTTCTGAACCACAAGGAAATGCCTCGAGTCGAGTTTACGAAGCATCTCCACCCTCCGCAATCTACAAAGCGTTTGCAAAGAGTTTATCTGCAAGAATTTAACGGTGCAAATTCGATGGTATTTGTTTCTCATGAAGACCGTGTAACAGGGCAGTACTTTCTGACCTGCGCTCCGACCCCTCCTTTGGACGCGCGTCACAGTCCTCTCTTCTGCACACGCACCTTGGTTCGGTATCTAAGCAGACCCGAGCTCGCCGGGTCGAACGGACTCGGGAAGATCGTCGCCCGATCCGGTTCAGCTCGGTACTCTGTTGACAATAGTAATGATCAGACCCGCGTGGAAAATACTGCCTACAAAAGAATCCGAGAAGATGACCAGTCCGTGAGCGATGCGTATTGCAGTGTTTAGTCACAGAAACGGCGTGAGAACGCGAGAAAAGAGGGTAGGGGCATGTGGGGCGCGAGTCCACCAGAAATCTAAGTGTAATAATGTCACACACCTGCAGGTGTGCTTAAAGAATCACACGCTTGAAGGTGAGTGACAAAATATTTACATACTTGTAGGTGTGCGACAAAATATTCACACATTTGTAGGTGAGCGAATAGAATGCATACACTTTGAAAGGTAGCCGTTTACTCGCCCTAAGTGTGTGAAGAGTCATTCGCACACCTGGATGTGTGTGAATGTTTTCACTCGCCCGCAGGTGTGCGACATTTGGACACTTGGATGTCCAGAGTCCTCGCCGAGCCGAAGGACCGCATTCCAGTATGGTTCGTACAGTGTCGCGCCACAGTTCCTTCCTCCTGTCAGCACTCCTTATTTCTGGTGGGCTGCCGCGGGCGGGTGGGCTGGCGCGCGGGTAGGCGGGCGGGGAGGCTGGCCAGACCTTCCGAGGACGACTCAGTCTCCAACCCGTCCTGCCGTATTCCTGTTTCATGCTTCGAACCCCTGCCCAGCCCAGCCCTGGCTGGACGGGCCTCCCGCAGCGGCCGACCGTGAACCTGTGCGAGGGACACACACACACACGCACACCTGCGCGCACACTCGCGCACGCTCTTAGCATCGCGTCACTTTATCATACCACCCATATACTCAACAACCATTTTACTCTTCCTCACAGTTATTCCACCGCATTTTCGCATAACTGCATGGAGACGCTGTGTCGTACAGTATCATAGTTTTAAGGGCAGTATACCCTTTGCAGGTGTGATACACTTGTGACCTCCAGTTATAAGTGTAGGACACATTATCGTGTACTTCCATTTTGTGTGCGCCTGTCCGACTCGTGGTAGGCCAGCCTACAGTGCACGCATGCACTACAAGGCAAGGTGTTCTTAATCTATCAGGTGCTAATGGACTCTTGAATTGGATTAACTCGGCAGTTTCGTAACGGCACACTTGGTATTGGGCATACTTTCTGGCTGATCCGCAGGGCTGTGCTGTATTTTGAATCTTCGATATCAATACGATACTATCTCGACATCAGGGGCTCCACATGCTCATAATGTGGAAATTGGCGCGTCGAGGCCTCGATATTTATCGTAGATATGGCACGATAAAAGATATTCCGAGATACACCGTGTTTTGTCTTGCACTGCGTAGTTCTTTGATATGTGTTTCGATATGTTGCTCTATACTGAATATTTTTCGATATTATTGAGACTTGATGCATTGAGTTTATGCTCGATATGTGGTCGATCTCGTCGTTTCGTGATATGAACATTTTGATATCGCAGCCTCAGCCGGAGCGGGAGCTGTCTGATCGAGCCGGAGCGAGCCGCAGCGTGGCGCTGGGCGATGCGTGAGTTGCCCAACTTGGTGGTCCGGGGTGGAGCAACGAGGCTCCCCGCCGTACCACGTGACCCGACCGAGAAAGACTCTTATATATTTCAGCAAATTCTATTTTTTTTTCTTCCTCGTCTCCACTGAGATTTTGGTTCGAGTCAACTAATGTGATAACTTTTTTCTTCGGATAGTTAAAAGTCAATAGCGAATGACAATGTCCAAAAAGCATCCCAATTCATTTGCAACTTTACGCCCATTATTTTAATGCAAAATTTCCTATTTATATCGACGGATAGTATATGTTTACAGTAAAAAGTAATTCGACCGACATAGTATAACCTACCATCACTGTCCTTTTTTTATTTTGTTGGTGGTAAAACTAGTCATTTTTAATTTCAGACCTAAACGAGTGAAAAAATTTCGTGTGCACTGTAATAGCACACGTCATGGTGATTTCGTTTAGAGTGCATCTCGCTGTGGCTTCACGTGTGGTTTGTGTTCTCTCGTCGTGATATCTGCACCGCAAATTTTCGCGATTCGGCTAACCACGTACCTCGAGGTACCGATCGGCAAAAATTATTTACCCCCCCCCCCCACTTGCTCCGGGGATGTAAAGCGTCATACCGTCTCTCTCTCTCTCTCTCTCTCTCTCTCTCTCTCTCTCTCTCTCTCTCTCTCTTATGTATAATTATATGTAAACCTTGGAATTGCCAAATTTTGTGATAGGAGAACTATCGCTATTGCTTCACTGCTATGGAAGATTGTAAAATACGAACAACCAGCATATCTCCGCGAATTGTTAAAATTCTCTGTTAGGCACAGTGATAAACTTGTTATTCCTCCCCATGACACCACCAAGTACACAAAATCTTTCGCTGTTATGGCTTGTAGAATTTATAATAACTACTCAATCCATTCTTACTTAAGATTTTCTACTGACTGTGTTTTAAAAAGTAACTTGAAAAGATCTCTCTGTGATAAGTACTTGAACTGAACTAAATGTTATCCTTAGGTTTTCTGTATTATTTTTACTTACTTGTGATCAGCTTTATGATTTAATTGTTTGTTGTTTCAAATGTGGATTTGTAACTAGAGAGCGGTGTGGTAGCTCTCGTGGGACTTTTCAGTCCTTTTGGTACCCCACCTTAAGCCCAAATAAACAATCAATCAATCAATCAATCTCTCTCTCTCTCTCTCTCTCCCTCTCCCTTTCTCGTTCTCTCTCTTTGGCTCGTTGCGAAATGGCGAGAAATTTTATTTAACTTATACGCAAGGACGGCACTAGAATATATATGGAAGTGGACGTCCTCTATGAACCTCGCTTCCCATCACCATGCGTGGGCGTCTGTCTTTAGCTTTATTTTAAAGGACACACACCCAAATCCATCTTGGTGGCGTACTGGTAAAACAAGTGTTAAATTTTGCTCGTCAACTGATGTTTGAGTTCAAGTGTGCATTTTCTAGACACATTGTTGTGCTTAACTAGGTTATTACGTCAGTTGGTGTTTGAAACTCTCGACATTTCCGAAAAGTACAGCAGCTGTACACCATATGCTTCCTATTGATGGCATAGACCTGTGTGTGTCCAAGTGTGCAGAATTTAGACATTTTCAAAACGTCTAAACTTTGAACATCACGCAAGTGTGCAACGGTGCAACTTTAGTTAGACACCATGTAGTGTGCAAAATCCTGACCTTCAGACACTGGTGTGTAAATTTTGCACACTTGTTTTACCAGGGTGGTGCATATTTTTCTGTCCAAATGACGGTTTGAGATTTTTACTGCATACTTTAATCCTCTTTCTGTGCATCGCCCTGATTACTCTAAGATTCTTGCAAACATGCCCGTCGTATAATTCATTACGATGAATTTTCAACCTACTCCAGAAAACCAACCAAGTATTCTGTATGAACCGCGGCGTTTGGAAGAAAATCGAAGAAATGTCGTGAAATATACTGGAGCAGCGGTGCAAGAGGTACCCCCTCCCCCAAAAGAAAGGTAGCCTCCTGAGCGCACCTGCCTTGGTGGGTGCCTCGCGGTGCCTCGCGGTGCCTCGCGGTGCCTCGCTGGCCAGCAGCCCAAGGCCGCCGGACCGCTCACTGCAGCTGCCGCACCCTCAGGCCGAGTACCACCGAGTACCCGATACACCTCAGCAGTATAATCCGTCTAAAGTGTGTGTGTGACATTCCAACACTTTTAAGTGTGTAAATGAGTGTCTTTAGAACGGAGTAAATGAGTAAAAATACAAATATGTCGGCGCTGCCCTCTTGTTTGTAAATGTAAAAGTATGTGGCATTTTAAACGCACTATCCCTCCTCTTTCGCCTTTTCCGTTCAGATTGACTTTTTTGGATCGCGAAATTAGAACCACACACGGACTTATTACGAAACATCAGTGGCGGATTAAGGACCGGCTGACAGGGGGGCCGATGCACTGTCGGTTGCCTACATACAGGGGTTTTGGGGAGCAAATTGCCTACCTTTCAGGCGGCTCTCTAGAGAAGACAGAGGGCGATCGCCCCCCCCCCCCCTTAATCCACGCCTGCGAAACATGGGCTTGAAAACTGGACATACTAATGCTATCAAGTGAGAAGTCACGTGCATTTGCTATTTTACCTGTGATAGAAACATATGTCTGCGGTTTTATCCTTGTTCGTCTAAACGCTAATCCAAAGTAGTCATAACGTATACAAGTGTCGAGACTTGAAAAGAGACCCATCATGACTCATCAGACTGTGCGTCTTACTTAAGTCGCAAGCACAGTGAACGGGGCCTGACCACCAACGAGATTTTTTCAGCTTTTTTTACTGTTTTAAAAGTCGTCAATGACCAGTATTTACAGTGTTTGAGATAATGCAGCTTATAACAAGGACAGAGCCTTATGGGCCAGGGGCCAGCCGGGCGGGCCGGTCAGCTGCGACCGCGCTCTTGCACCGTGCGCGCCCGGTGCCCGCTCGTTGCCCGCTCGTTGCCCGCTCGTTGCCCGCTCGTTGCCCGCTCGTTGCCCGCTCGAGGGGTGTTATATCACAGGACTGAATGTGCTCCCGTTCGGACCGGGAAAGCAACCCGCACAAATAAAGAGGCCAAGGGACCTGCACTTCCTCCCTCCCTTCTACTGGCTGACTGCGGTCCAGCATGCTAAACGGCTCGTGGGCTTTACTGATGAATTGATCTGAAAGTCTACACTGGAAAAACAAAGGTATGAATCAGCGCTCTTCTTGGGTTGTAAATGTCTCTCGTGCCTTTACAGAGGCACGAAAGATTTGCACCCCTGGAAAGGCCCCAAAGGTGCTAAATTTTCGTGCCTTTGGATACTTTCGTGCATGTTTTAAATGCATTAAAATTTTGTACCTTTAAAATCCATCAAGTCCTACCTTTTTTCCAGTGGGTGCTTGGAGGGAGGTTGTACTGTACAAGTGCGACACATTTTGTAAATGGCAAATTACAAAATGTGTCGTACATGAACGAACATATTTTTCGCAGTGGATATGAAATTTTAATCTAAATTTCTGTTTACATTTGTAAATATTGTAAATGCCAGTAAACCCATATCAGAGGCATGTGAATACGGCCATGTAAAACCCCCTCCCCTCGCAAATTTCCATCTCTGGATCAGGTCAAGGGTTACTCAGGTCTTTAAAAAGAACCAATCAGCGACTAGCACAAACATCTCGTCGGCCAATCGGGGCCCGACGCACAATATCATAATTAAGAAGAACAAAAGCGCACGTGTTGCACACAACCGAGTGGCATAATGGTCCATGACAAAACAGACCGTTGTGTTGGCTCAGTCATGTGTTTGCCCGTGGGTCAGCACCAACAGAGAGAGACAGACAGACAGGGAATGGGCATTCCTTTTCGTCTGTCAAGCAGAGCCATCTTACACTGATAAACCAAGGGTACATCTGCAAGTGACTCGAAAGCTGTGCAGTTTAAAGTGCGCAGCGCCACAGTACCTCAGAATAGACGCTTATTGCTTGGGAACACTTGCAAGTTTGCTACTGCTACTACGTAGTTGAGCTCTTTCAAGTATTTGACTTGTAGCTGGATACTTATATGTGTGAAGCAGTTGCACAGTTTGTTTTTCAATGGAGCCATCGTTCATACTATGTTAATGAGTTTCGCCACTGCACGATAATAATCTGTCACGAATAGTTCGTAATTAACAATAACGAGTATTATTCGTTGTGCGTAGTGGTTTAAAATCAAACTAATCTTAACATATAATGATTTTATGGTGTCAATTCATCAAGATGCTAGAGAAATATTTGCTGGAAAAACTTCTTTTGTGACCAAACAAACATTATAATTGATTACTGTTTTGAACAGGGTATCTTTGTTTCCAAAAACAAAAATTTGATCTTGTGTCAGCATGCACTTGAAACAAGAAAAAATTTACCTAAAAATAAAAAAAAAAAATTTCTGGGTGTACGCGCGGCTTTCCTACCTAAAACGCTTCTCCAGAAGAAAATTTTGAAAAAAATGTAAAAAGAGACAGAGTTAAATGCCCCTGGTTTTTCTACTAGGTTGCCCTGTTTAGTATTACTACCTACTAATGACCAAGCTTTCCCTGAACAAAAGACTTAACACAGAAACAAAAGTTCTGAAATGTTGTGTCAGAGCACCATTCTTTGTTTGGTCGCGCAACAAAAAGATTTGCTGTCAGAGCTAATCAAATTGACCTCTGACAGGTAGAAATTTGTTATGCAAGCCAATTATCATGAGCTGCCTTAATCTGTTTGCTAAAAAATCCGAATAGCGACGAATATCGGATTAAGGCATCTTTTTAGTACGGAATTATCTCTTCTAGCCAAATTTTCGCGACCCTATCTAATAATTGGCTCTTCTATCTAAATTCTTACTTTCTAGAAATCAATGTGACTAGTTATTAAGGAAGTAGCTTTTCCGGTAGCTTTGTCATCTCTTTTTTTTTTTGCTCTGAAAACTCAACAGCATGCATTGCATGCGTTATATAAAGCATGCATGGTATGCATGCTGTATTTAACGCATGCATTGAGATGCATGCTGTTTTTAACGCATGCATTGAGATGCATGCTGTATTTAATGCATGCATTGGGATGCATGCTGTTGCTACAACTCGTTTTTGTAGAATATTTACTAAGTGAGCTTTTCGGTTTAATTTTTGATAAGCCCATCGGATTCCTTGTGAAATTTCCGTTCGAACGAGCCTTCATGTGATGGGGTTCCCAACTTGAATACCAACGCTTCAAATATAATTTTTAAAAAACCCGCTAAACTGAACTTACGAAGTAACTATGCATCAGGGCCCCATCACATGTAGGCTCGTTCGAACGGAAATTTCACAAGGAATCCGATGGGCTTATCAAAAATAAAGCCGAAAAGCTTACTTAGTAAATATTCCACAAAAACGAGTTGGAGCAACAGCATGCATCCCAATGCATGCATTAAATACAGCATGCATCTCCATGCATGCGTTAAAAACAGCATGCATCTCAATGCATGCGTTAAATACAGCATGCATACCATGCATGCTTTATAAAACGCATGCAATGCATGCTGTTGAGTTTTCAGAGTGCGTGTGAATAACCAATTGAAAAGGTCGTTTCAGTACAAGGTTCTTTTTAAGGGTGTATCAAAATCAGAACTGATGGATGCGATCGCTTTCAGGAAAATGAAAACTTTGTGCATTTTTCTAAAAGAACCTCTATTTTTTTTCTTAAAGTACTTGAAATTGAAGAAAAAAAAATGGAACCGTCTGTGAGCTACAAATAATTCTGTTTTAGCTCTTAAGATAACCTGGCTACTCAAAAAACGTTTCAAGCGAACGAGGATTCAAATAGTGCCATAAGCGAAGCGTAGCAGCAGCTCCTCTAATACTTGTTGTTTTAGGTCTGATGCAGATAATCTTGAGCAACTGGCGTTTCGTTCGTAAAACAACCTCACACTCTTTGCGCGAATAGTGGCGCTCTGGTCGCACCCGGCGTATGGCGCCGTACTGCTGGTGCTTCCCCCTGGAGTCACCACTCGCACGCACATATCTGCCACAGAGGCCACTTGCACTCACCTTGCTTTGTCTGAGCTGGTGAACTGGCTTCTCCCGTTCCGGCACGAGCCAATCACAAGACGGTCACAAGCTAGTCACACGGACACTCACACACAAACGCACACGTGCACAAAATCTTGCGGCGCCGGCTGAAGAGTCGGTAATCCACTCGAGTAAAGGAGGAACGTCGATGGACGGCGGCACTTGTCACCAACTCGCACAACGCACGCACACAATGACACCCCGACCGGTCACGCGCGGTCACGCTCGGTCACGCGCGGTCACTCCGCCTCGCCACAGACGCGTCGCGGCGCCCCGCCGATGCCCCGCCCGAATGCACTGTCTCTCTGTCTGTCCGTGAGGGGATGCAGTCGCAGTGTCTCGGGTGCAGCTGCAGCGACAGCAAAGTGCACACGTCAACGAGTATCTCTGGTTTTCGTGTGTGAATTATAAAAGAAAAATAGTTGTTCTCTGTATATTCAGCAGTTGTGTCATGTCATAGGGAGTCAGTCGTTGGGTGCGCGGGCTGCGCGGGCGGCGAGCTGCGGCCGGCCGGGACCCAGGTACGGGTAGTGGTCCCGTGGGGTACCTGTCTGCGGGTCGGGCTGGACTCACGGCGCAGAGCGGCTCGCGCGCGGCCGGGGCCCCGCCAGCGCGCCTCAGCCAGCCTCTCTGGGGAGGGGAGGGGGCGGGCGGGGGTCAGCTTCTGCTGCAGTGTGTGCGCGCTTGTTTGAGTGTGTGTGTGTGTGGAGGGGGGAGGCTGCTGGATGTAGGGGAAGGGTGGCTCCCCCCACCCCCACCGTCACACACATTCGCGGGCTCGGTGCTCCTGGATTCATGTCCTCTCTCTCTCTCTCTCTCTCTCTCTCTCTCTCCCCTCTCTCTCTCTCTCTCTCACGTACAAATACCACATACACGGTTACTTACGCGCGAGTGCCGAAAAGATACCATTCTCAGCTATTGCGTTCTCTGGAATTCCCTTGTGGGACAGTCGAAGACCCTTTGCTGCAGGCAGTGTTCTACATCTTTTGGTGTTAGCATTTGAGTTCTTCACCTTTTGGCGGGAGGCGCAGCAGTTTGTCCTACACCTTTTGGTGTGCCACACTATCGAGTATAAGACGCACTGTGCATCACAACAAAAGGTGTAGGACACAGATGAAGTGCCTCACACCGAAAAGTGTGGGACACATTTTGGTGCTGCACGAAAGGGTGTGGTACTGCCTTACTCCAAGGTTACCAAGAATGCTGGTGGAGATACTGACCGGAACACACCTGGAACTCTATCCCAAAGGCTGTGTGCTGCTGTGTGTTCAATACAAAGGTATTCGGCATTCGGCAATTTACGCTTAAATACTGATATGCGGTAAATTCTGCATACTTTGCGCATACTTTGTTTTTCAGCGTATTCTGGTGGTGGCCTTCCCTACCCGGCCCGCGTCGCGCATCCTTCGTTAACGTCTTTTGTGGTGTCGTTCTTGGCTAGTTGTAAGGGAATTCCCCGCCCGGACAGTGATAAGAGTGATTAAGGGGCGTACCCGCGTGGCGTGGCGTGGTCACGGTTTTATTCCGCGGCCGCAACTGACCCGGGCGGCACGACTGACTCCTCGGTGGCAGGACGCGTACGGGCGGGAGATTCAAATGAGTGGATAATATCTCAAATGAGTGGATAATCTCGTTTGAAGTAAGCGCGTGACGCTGCGGTCTGCGGTGTGGACAACGCCACACGTGTGGTGAGGGCAGAGCAGAACACAAAGAGATGGTTACGATAAAGTCACCCGGCCCAGTAGCGCTGCGGCCGCGAAAATATTTTCGAGCGACTTCTTAACTTAAACTGAAAGTGCGTGGAAAAGGTCTGAGACAGAGGTCTGCTTTGCCAAGCACAAGCACATTAAACAGCAAAACCTTTTGCTAAAACCGTGAAAACAAAAATATTTATGCTACAACACCAAAACGCAAAGACGTGGCTTTTGCTATTTTAGCAAAAGGCCATTTTTGCGTGCTGTCTTTTCCAGCCCAGCACCTCTAAGCACATAGCCTACATTTGCACACTGTAAAACCAACTGTCGACCATCTACATAAAAGAGACAGCCGGGAACGGGGCACGCACAAGAAAGTGTCAGCCAGGCACACACTTGCAACAGTCGACCAAGGAAGGCACGCATTTGTAAGAGTCGACCTGGTTGGCACACACCTGCTCGAGCGTGCCTGCAGGCATGCTGTTCCTTGTGTGTACAGGCACAGCTGTTTTTACAGTGCACCTGATACCTGCATATATTCGACATGGCGGTTAATATTCGAAAGGTGCTAGCCAGTTGCGCACCTTTGATAGTTTTTAGTATTCGAGCATCTCTGGGTTCTCAAAGATCACCTGCAGATGATGATTTACACTAAACTTCGCACACTTTTGCACGTGTGTAGTAACAGTGTTGTGCTCTTGAAAAATGTCCCCTTCCCGTCGCCCCTCCACGGTCGATCCCGCTGCCTCTCCGATCGGAATCGGGGCGTGTTTTATTTTTCGTTTCTTCTCTTGTGTGTTTCATCATGTTATCCTGGTGCTCGACCGGTACGGAGGGACTTTCCGTTTCCGCGCCCACCGCACCGCTTCGACTCCGAAAGAGGTGAGGGACCCCGGTGGTCCAGCACCCCGTTCGGCTTAAGTTTGCGGTGCCCGGCTGCAAACGTTTCCATACATCAATAGTTTTAACACTTTCCGTGCGACGGGTCCACACCCGTGGACCCGCAAAATAGTCCCTTCCGTGCGGCGGGTCCACATTGTGGACCAGGGTCCACACGGGTGGACCCGTCGCAAATTTTCCCTGTAGTGCCGAGGGCCTAACCGAGTATTTTATTAGGTTTTAGAGCAAAAAATATTTTTTCGAAAAAAAAAACCCTCCGCCTGTGGGTATATGCTCTTAAAAAGGGCCCCGCACGAAAAGTGTTAAAACTATCATTTCAAGTTGGTGGTTGTACCAGGTGGCGGACTATTCCCGCAGACCTTATTTTAAGTATACTGTACCGCATGCAGGCGTGTGGGCGCGGGTTGCCAAAGTCACTCAGGCCGTAAGGCGCCTTGGTCAGCTACAGCTGCGGTAGACTTACCCACCCGCGCACCTGCATGCGGGGTTTATCAGCCACCTGGCATAGTGGCGAGAGTACACACTGAATGGCCTCGGACAATTTGTGTGCGTATTATTAGATGTGTCTTTGTGCACATCTAAATCAAATACAAATTTGTATCTACGTGACATACAAAAATATGCATTTGTATTTAGCCTAGGTACAACTTGTACCTCCCTACATACAAATTTGTATGTAGGGAGGTGTGCGCAAATACACATTATCTAAACTAGGTTCAGAAACTCGACGCGCCCTAACGAAAGAGTCCGATCTGCTTTGCTGCTGAACTAAAAGAGTTCGATCTGCTTTGCAGCGAAACCAAAAGAGTCCGATCTGCTTTTCGGCGATGGAACGTCAGGCATCTTTGGAGGGCTATAACTCCTCGGATATTTTGAATTTACCTAAAATAAAAAGACTTGCTTGTTACCCTAACCTTTACGAATGTGTACACCCTAAAATATATACACTTTTCCTCTCAAGCTTCGAGATATCATAGAGTTTATGCGGAGCGGTCGACGAGCGCCGAAAGCAGATCGGACTCTTTTGGTTCAGAAGCAAAGCAGATCGGACTCTTTTGGTTCAGAAGCAAAGCAGATCGGACTCTTTTGGTTCAGAAGCAAAGCAGATCGGACTCTTTCGTTAGGGCGCATCGAACTGTCAATCCCCATTGAGAGTGTACTAACCTGTCCACTTTAAGAATATGCCCATACATCCTCGCAATTTCGGCAAAGGTTACAGCTCACACCGCACATATTACAAACTACATACAAGTCATATGAACTCGCATACTTGCACGCTTGCGCGCGCGCGCGCGCATGCACACACACACACACACACACACACACACACACACACACACACACAGAGTCCCAAGTCTGGGGCTGCGGAGTCGAGCACGGTGCGTCCAGCGTTGGCGTTCCCTCCTCGCTCCCGCTCGAGAAGGGTGCGGCGAGGCGGGGCGGGGCGGGGTGGGGCGGGGCGTGGTGCGGCTGTGGTGCAATGGGCCAGGCCCGGCATGGCCGCGCGCGATCGGCGTCGGGCTGGCTGACGGACTGTTCGACCGAGTTGTTATTACTGGCTGCTCCCCACCTCACCCCGCACCCCGCCCCGCCACTCCGGTCAAATATAGTGGGCAGTACTTCATGGAGCAGCGGCGCCGGCTCGGCCGATCCGTCAAAACGGGTAGTTTGTGTGCCATATGCTCTGTAATGAGAAGAAGCATATGGTTTGGAGTTGAGAGCAGTGGACGACTGGCATTGAGACAGAGAGAGACAGACAGACAGAGAGGGGGGGGGGGACCCTCCTCCGGGCGGCCAGCGGTCAGCGGTCCACGGAGTAGGGTCATCCAGAAAGTAAGTAATCCGCCATGACGAACTGGCCGTTCAGCCGCTGTCTGCGTCTCATAGCGCCTAGTGGGTAGGCAACGTCTTGCCTGCAGTGCATGCGGGCACTGCGGGGTGGTCTACCCTGAAACTCGCAGGCGCCGTCCTCGGCTGTGTGTTCGTCCGCTCGTCCGTGCCCGGGCAAACTCAGCCCGCGGCCTGGACGTAGCGGGAAGGGGGGAGGGGGGATATGTCATCACAGGCCTCGGCATGTGTCCTGAGGCGATGCAGGAGTTCCAGGAGACGGGGGCAGCCGGAATTGGGTCCGATAACGAAAGAGAGAGAGAGAGAGAGAGAGAGAGAGAGAGAGAGAGAGAGAGAGAAGGAGACAGACAGACAGACAGACAGACAGACAGACAGACAGAGGGTAACAGACGTACCGAGATTATGTTATCAATTAATTAATTTACTGTACTCGTTGGTACCGGGCACCATGCTTCTTACAAAAGACTAAGCGTCTAAATGAAAAGTAGGCCATCAGCGACAGCCGCGTAGTTAGTGCGGGCGGGCTCTCTCTCTCTCTCTCTCTCTCTCTCTCTCTCTCTCTCTCTCTCTCTCTCTCTCTCTCTCTCTCTCTCTACCACAACAGTTCTGTCTACGTCCATGTTTTTGCACTTGTAATTTTACTGTGAATGTAGGTCTGTTAAAGTCCTACGCAAACTCACGATTTTCCCAACTGACAAC
>NW_026267180.1:752155-754667 GCF_000697945.3 Frankliniella occidentalis
CCCCCCCACACACACACACACGCGCGCGCGCGCTCCCCCTCTCCCCCTGGTTTCGCGCCATGCTCTATGCCTATCTAACTGCATGTCAAGATGACAGTTTTAACTGCGCAAAATTAAAGTTTTGCAGTTTAGACTATAGCGAAACGTTGTAGTTTTTCTGGTAAATGCGTTTCGCAAGTTTTAACTGCAAGACTAGTTTTGCGGTTCAAATGAAAAGACCTTCTACAGTTAGAGTATGATTCCCCCCGCCGTTGGAACTAGATACTTTTGCATTTTAAACTGCAAAACTTTAGTTTTGCATTGAAGACTGTCATCGTATTCTAGATTTGCATAGTGATCATGGGCTGATGATGGCTGGCCGGCGGGGTGCTCCTACGGTGCGTATCAGACGAGTGCGTGTCGCACCCATAACAGACAGCGCCCCGCGACCGCAAATGCAAACAGCCCCCACCTTCCCCTCCGCTTCGGCCCCCGACGTCCCGATACAATTCGATTAGAGCGACATCCGTCTGGACCGCGGGGGTTCTCTTCAGCGAACTCCGCGGTAAACAGTGGCAGCAGCAGCGGTGGTTACAGCCCCACCGTCTAGGGGTGACATCGAGACGACACCGGGGCGACATCGGCCGGGCGATATCAGGTTATTGATAACGGGGGAGTCGGGGCGCTCTCCCGCGCACCGTGCGTGTGTGTGTGTGTGTGAGTGTGCACGCGTCTGGTCCATATCGGCACCACTCTGCCTTGTGAATCACGCGGGTAACTCGTGTGTGTGGTAATTGTGAGGGTAAGTCATGAGGTAATTGGTAGAGTTACGCGTCTCGCCAGCCGCCCCCTCCCGCTCCTCTTCCGGGTCGCGGCGTGGCTGAGCGTGGCTGAGCGTGGCTGAACGTTGGCTGAACGTGGCTGAGCGTGGCCACGCCGGGGCTCACTTGTGAGCCACGATTACTTCATCTCGCAGGACAGTCCAGGGTGGTCCCTGGAGGCCGGACCCAGCTGCTCCTCTGCAAGGGGGACTAGCAGCGTATTCGTCGACGACTCCCCGCACTGTTTAAAATATTTTGTGATTTCCCTGGCAGGGAAATGTACTATCTCGTCCCAGAGCAACCGTGTCATTCTAACACTTCTTCGTACGTAGTCAAAAACCAAGCATTTGAATTAATTGTAGTCCTGAAACCTTTTAAGTGTCTGAAATTGATCAATGTTTTAAAACGAAAAAAGTTGTGATTTTTCACAAAACCACGATGAGTTTTTGAAACTTTTTTTCACCGAGAATTCTTCGTGAAGTTCTGGCTTTTTATAAAAGCAGTGCGTACTTTTGTATAGAATAAGACCACTCAATACGATATCTTCCTTAACTTTTTAGAATTTTGTCGCTGTTGTTGTTGTTGTTGAAATTTATGGTTTTTCATTTTATTCTTTCTCTCTCTTTTACAAGGCTTTATTTCTTATGGAAAAATGAATTTCCCAAGGTTGACCGCAAGCAGAGGGGAAACGGCGATTCTTACGAAGCTTCTGTCCCTTGCAGATCGTAGTGGTTTTTTTGTGTGTGTGGTTTTTTTTCTGTTTTGGGTTGTTTTTTTATCGAGGTTGGCTTGGCGTTCTCACAGTCTTGACTCGACGTCCCCGAGCGCCCCGTGACTCAGTTTGGTGGTGAAAAGTGCCATGAAGTACCGCATAGTTACTGATCGCTCTCGTTGCTGACGATAAGAGATCTTCTGACTCATCAGCGCTCATCCCCTTTCCCTGCGCCCCAAGCCCACTCTGCACGGCCGTACCCTGCAAAACTCGAGTACAAACCCATGGTCTGCTCCGGAAAAATACATTATTGGTATACCAACACAGTTAGCAAGCAAAAGAGCGTAAACTCACTACAAGTAAAGGAGTGACCAAATGCGATCCAAATAGAGCGATATTGTGAATCCAATTTGATGACTCTTTAGGGGAGCGATATTAATTACATCGCTCGTTTGGAGTCACTTTTGCGACATTTTTGGTTACGAATAAAACTCCTTTTCAGTCATTTTCGCAAACGTCGCTCGTTTAGAATCGTTTCTGCGACGTTTTCTGTTACGAAGAAGAATCGTGTCGAGTCATTTCGCAAAAATCGCTCTAACAGAGCGAAGAAGCCTCTACGGCGCTCTATTCGGGAAAGAAAGGCGCTCTACGTTTTACAGTGCTTTCTGACACTGGAGCAAGGTGGTTTCGAGGAATTGCGTGTATTGCAATGCCGCTGGTCGGTTGGTGCCTCCCGCCCGGAGCTGCGGACACACCGCAGACGGACAGATGTCACATAACGCATTGAACGAACGGATAGAAAACAAAAGCAGAGGCTGATAGGGATTTATTGGTTCCTCGCCGGAGGCCACGCGTGGGCAACGCAGTTATGTGACATCGGCGGAGTAAGGTGAGCGAGCGGGCGGCTGTCGGCTGTGGGAACGGGGCGAACTGCAAAGCTGGTGATGATCGCCGAAATCATGGGTGATAAGTGGCGTAGGGAGAGAGAGAGAGAGAGAGA
>NW_026267180.1:754932-776813 GCF_000697945.3 Frankliniella occidentalis
CCGATCCACCCCAACCGACACCTAGCGGATAATCGATATTGCCCAGCTGTGTAACGTGGTCCACTCTGGAACACCCCCCCCCCCTCCTCCCCTACCTTCTCTCTCTCTCTCTCTCTCTCTCTCTCTCTCTCTCTCTCTCTCTCTCTCTGGGAATGAGGCTTCGCAAGCGGTAAGAGCGTCTAGCTGCGACGCGATGAAGGGTCCCCTCCGGTCCCCCATTGCAGAGGGAGATCCCTAAGGCCCTCTTTGTTGCTGAAACGCCCCCGCGCCCTTGTCGCCGCTGAGAAAGGATTGTCGCAGGACACTCTGCGTGAGACTTTTAGTGTCCTGCGCCGTGCCGAACAATCATAACTGCGAGGTAACCCTGGTACGAGTGGGGTGACCCCCGGGTGACCACGACCACTCTACCCACTCCCAAGCCGGCTCAGTGACAGTCCCAAAATTGTAGTGTGAAAACAAAAAGGAAATTAAAAAAAGAAAGAAAACTAGTGAGAGGTGTGTGAAAAAGACGGGTGTCTAATGCGCATGTGTGGGTGAGACGTCCGTACGTGCAGTGCGCACGCGCTGCCACGCACGCACCGCGACCCTGACCGCCGGACGGTGTCTGGGACAGTGTGTCGTGCGAACATGGGCCGGGCCGGGCCTGCGCCGGCACCGGGGGGATCCGCATCGGGATCGGGAACCAAGGCGCATTTCTTCCCGAAACCTTGTAAATTTTGTTATTTTAGTAGATGATGCGTTAAGTAATACCAAAACTAGAAAAGTGTACTGAAATAAAATAAACTCAATAGTTTAATGTGCCAGCAGCGTATGTTCTCGCAGAAGAATATAGGGTGGTCGGACTGTCGGTGAACTGTCCTTTGTTTTTGTTTTATGATTTCAGGGTAATGGGGGGAGGAGGAAGGCGGTACCAGACAGTGGGCCACGATGTCATTGGTGTCATTCAAATGTGAGTATTGTTAGCATAACAATTGTGCTTAAAGGTCACTCCAGACATACTGCACGTTTATTTTCCTATACCCACTCACTCGTACTCACTGCCCCTGTCCCAAAATACAAAAGCCTTTTTCAGAATGAAGAAAATTTCCTGAACCACCAATTCAAAGTTATTGCGTCGAACAAACGTTGTGCCCCGTCGAGTTGTCCAGCCCAGCCTGGTTCAGCAGACGGCGAGCGGAGTCCACCGGTCGCTTGCCCCCCACCCCGCCCCATGGGTTTTGTCGAATGGGCTGCCTACTGTCCCGGCGGACAGGCCAGAGAAGTACCAGGGCAAGGAAGGAACCACGGCAGGCAAATGCAGGGAATGACCACTCTACACCGTCACAAGTGAAAAATGCTCGATTGTTGCAAATCGGTATCAAATTTTCCTGAGCATTTTCCGTATACATGACACTGCAGTATAAATAAGAGTACACCCATAAGAAACGTATAATGTTTGAAGTAATTTTTTCCTTGATTCAAGATCAACTTTACTTTTAAAACAAACTGATATTTTCTTTCAAATAAGAGAAAAATCTTATTTCAAAGACAGTATTGCCTTGTTTCAATGGCGAATTTCATCTTGTGTCAGCTTGCACTTGAATCATAAACCAGCGGTCCGTAACCGCCGTAACCCGATTTAAATTCACTCTAAAGCTTGAGGGCCTTTTTTTAAATAACAAATTGGTTGATGAAGACATGCATTTTTGTGCACGTTCACATCTTGACTAAACGCAATTTTACATGTTGCAAATGTAGAGTTTACGTCTGTCTCTTGGGCAAAAATTGATCCAACGAGAGGATGCCAATACCTCACACCAAATCTCACAAAATTTAGGATCTTGACAAAAATGCATCTTTTCCGGGCAATGGAAGTTATCCCGTCAGATGTAGTGTGTGGTTTTAATGCGTGTAAAGAAAGGTTATTTTAATTAACTCTCACTCGAAAGTGTTTTTGAAATGTAAATGCCAAGCTTAGTCAAGAGGGGGTGGGGGGGATCGAAAAGCGTCCAAACTGTGTCAACTAATAAGGGGGTTTCAGGCCGCGACACCCGACCTCCCACAATGCAGGCTGCAGCCTCATCTCCAGCCGGGCCCCGCCTGTCAGAGGACATCATGGAGGACGTCTTGAGAGCCGTGAGACCGAGCTTGCTACCACATGCTACGCCGCGCGAGGCAACGGCGGCCGAGGTGGCGGTCTGGTGGACGGGCTGGGTCGGCTGGCCACCCACTCGTTAGCCACATGATGAGGTCATCTTAAGTAACATTTTCCCCTCTCAAATCCATGTCTTTCTGGTTGAAATTTTCATACAGTCCCCAAGACTAGCTCTATCGGAGGCAGGGAGGGCCAAGTGCCCCCCCCCCCCCCCCCACTCGCCATCTCCTATACAGCCACAGGGCGCTCTGTTTTTTTAATGTAAAACTTTTGTATGCTAAGCCCCTGGCGGTTACATAGGCTACACTACTGGCTACACCATAAGCACCTCGCATCTTTCGCACCTCGTCCAACATCCTGGCTAAGGGGCCGTTCACAAATTACGTCACACTTTTTAGGTGGGGTGGGCACTATGGGGAAATGTGTTGTCACAGAGGGGGGGGGGGGGATGAGGCAAAATTGTGACTTACTGAGACAATGTGGGCCGTGGGGTCTATATATGGTCCAAAAAAGCGTGACGTAATTTGTGAACGGCTCTGCAAGCCAAACTGGCGCCTGGCTAGGCTACCCTCATGCTACCCTGGCTACGCCACTGGCAGCTACATTGGCTACACCATGGCTACCTATCGCACCTCATCTAACAGCCTGAAGATATCCAGTTAGCGTTCTTTTGGATGGGGTGTTCGGGCGTTGGGCGTTTGTGTGAAGCGTTGAGCGTTTTTGGAAAGCGTTCAGGCGTTTTTGATGTATGTTACGACGCTGCCGGCTGGCTGCTACGCCACTGATAGACACCTACGAGGTGGGGGCCGCGGCGCGTGCTCGAGCTCCGAGTTTGGCCATTTCCCATTCCTATCGGCCCGGCCCTGGTCTGTTGGGACAGCCGCAGCCACACCTCCGGACAGCCTCATCCGACTTATAAGGCGGCATCTGCCTTGCGCTACGCTACACTCTTAAGACACGCTTCGGCGTCATGCACCTTCGATCGCATGGCATGTCGATCAAAGCAATTACATTGATTGATCAGCAGCCTTTTAGAAGGCGACTGGCGACTTCACATGCGAGGCCTAGTCACGTGGGCTGGCCGACCCCGGCACCCCCTGCACTCCCTGGCACTCACCCATTATGCACCCATTCCCCTCTCTCTCCCTCCTTCCTCAGATTCACATCGGTATCAAAATTATACATTACTTTATGAAATGCTCCAGTTAATCAGCATCCAGGATAAACGCAAGATGGGGCCCCGTGACCTTGGGATGGGGGAGGGGGAGGCACCGCACCACTCTCCACTCACCGGTCGGCATCGGAGCCCAGGCTTCGGGCCAAGTAGTGATCAGGTGACTGCTCAGCTAGACTTTTCTTTTCTTTGGAAAACGGCATTCATTAAGATTGTGCAAAAGCTTATCTCTTCGTCTTCCTCCTTAAGACAAATCAATTCAATTTTTATTTTTCTGCATTCGAGCGTGTGATGTATCAAAACACCAGAAATAAAAGTGAATTGAATGTGTTCGACCAGGGGGTCAATAGCCATTTGCCCTCGTAAACTGGAACGCACCCGTAAGCTCAGTGAGCCAGACAGGGCGTTGCGGGACAGATTTGTTAAGCAAAATATTCTAACCACTTTCTTAGAAAAATGGCGTTATCGGGGTGCTATGCCCTGTTGAAGTACCTGGTGGTCATCATCAATTTCATATTCTTCGTAAGTGTTCATGATGCTCTCGTAATCATGATGGGAGGCCCCTCAGTCATTTGATGTATGGTGCAGTTTTTGCGTGGGCGGCCAGGCAGACGAGCCTGCATCAAATTTCAAGTGTTTGTCACATAATGTGTCTGACAAGTACTTTTTCTGTGACGGGGATTTATTTTTTGTTAGGCAGCAAACCTTTTAATCAGTACTAGTGATGTGTTATGTTGATTCGAAGTGGAAGTCAACTTATATCATGAGAACCATGGGTCTGCCACTTCAAAGTATAACTAGTTACATTGTCCAAAGTTACACAGAGCTCTGATAAAATGAGGCAATGCAACTTTAGCTCCGTGATATTTTTCTATTATTTTGAATTCTTTGAATGCTTTGAAAAGTATTTTAACTTTCAATTTCATAGTTGAGTTGGCTGAAATGTTTTGTTATGAATCTCTTTTTCCACATGTATTACTTTACATTTGTGAATGAGAAGATTTTCATTCTTTGTCTCTTATTGTCAGAGTGAAATCTTATTTTAACTCCCCCCACATTTCAACTGAAAACTTATTCCTTCCCAATCCCATAAATTGTTGTATAATATGTTATTACTTCCAGCTGGCTGGTATTGGTGTGGTGACTGCTGGAATATACTTGCTGACGGATTCGACAATGTATGTGCAAGTGGTGCAGGATGATGCTAATTTCCACACTGGTATCTACATCTTGATAGCAGCTGGTATACTTATGTTCATCATTGGATTCCTTGGATGTTGTGGCGCATTGCGGGAGTCTCCATGCATGCTTGTTACAGTAAGTTTACCTCTAAACAATTTATAACACATACCCTAAAATTGCCCCTATGAATGGAATATTTATCTTAAATGCAAACATTAATCTTGTCTGAATTGTATTTCAGTTCTTTTCATTTTTGCTGGTGATTTTGGTCGTTGAAGTTGCTGCTGGTTGTTGGGTATATTTCAACAGAGCTGAGTTGGAGAAAATGCTCCAGGAACATGTAAAACGCACAGTTGAAAAGGATTACAGTACTAACGAGTATCTCACCAAGACTTTTGACACTATTCAGAGTAATGTAAGACAGTTTCCCTGATGTTGATGACTCATTCAAATCTGTTTAACACTAAATCTTTAGTAACTTCAAAATCCTAACTAATCATTTTCAGCTTGGCTGTTGCGGCGCGAATGGCCCACGAGATTGGAGTTCATCACGGTTTAATCAGGTTAACAAGAAAAGTGACAAAGGGATGGACTTGGCCATTTCTTCGTCTCTACAGACCTATAAACTGCCTCTCTCGTGCTGTTCCACTCCCAAAAGTCCTCAAATATGTGATGATGGATCCCGAATCGGCCTGTCAGCAAATATTCCTGTTGTCATGTACCAAGATGTGAGTAGTATATTCCTGGTATCTTTGAACCATGTTGTTATATCTCCTGAGTTGTGTGTAACATTCATTTCTTCTATTTCAGGGTTGTATTGAGAAGCTGAAAGATGTCCTAAAGGATCATATGGTAATTGGTTGGGCTCTTCTGATAACCATTGCTGTCCTGGAACTCTTTGGGCTTATCTTCTCACTTGTTCTTTGCTGTGCTGTGCGCTCTTCAACAGATCACTACAAGTCATAAACATTTTTGCCTGTATCCATATGGTTTATTTTGAGAATTATTTTATTTACTGTTTTTTCCTCTTTGATCTGATGTTTCTCTGTGCTTTTCAGAGAGTATTTGTGTCAAATCTTTTATAATTGATTGTGAAACCATTAACTTGGCATTTCAATTATTGTCCAGATAATTTTTGCTGTGGAATGGTCCATCCAAATTGGTATGAGAGGATGTGTGTGGAATAGTAGTTTTTATGAGAGGTTTGTTTCTCAAGTAAGGTATATGGAATGGTGGTTACCAATGTTGAGTTGGGTGATTCTTGCCCAATGCTATGGTTTTGAAGCATTTTATTATTGTAAACCTTTGTAAAGTAAGTCTTATTTGAGATACTTTGTTGTTGTTTTTTGTGTGTTTTTCTGCTAATTTACTACATACTTTACTGCAGTCTGTAGTGAAAATAACAATTTAGGTAAAGTGAGTTGAAGTAACCAGTGGTATTATTAATCAAGGAGCTTTTTGAAGAGTAGTGTTACCTCACTTGTTTATGTGAATGAACTATTAATGCCTGTAATTTATGTAGTTATTAAGAGCTACATAAAAATCCTAACAGTCAAGCAAAGACATTCTTCATGCATTGAGGGAGCTGATTGTGATGGGAATTTAAGGTTTGCATTAAAGTGCATGGTATTTTTGCCAATTCTGACTAAAATGTGCCATTATAGTTCATATTTATGGAGAAAACTGATTTCTGTTCACTTATTAATAAGATCTCAAAACTTGAATAATAGGTCCGCTTCTAAAATGTATGATGTATTAAGAGATCTGTGCAGACCTAAGACATTCTTCGCTGGCATAAGAAATTCATGTTGTAGACATTATTTCATCCCTAAGACTAGACTTCTCAACAAAAATTTTGAGGTATTGATAGGATTGTTGTTATTCTTTCTCCTTCAGTTACGTACAAATTACCATTTTTAATGGCACTAGTCTTCACCTGTACTTTATGTTAATTGTACCTTTTCTGCAATATAGGAAATAGCTCTGTGAATGTTATGAGTTCGAGGCTGCTGAAATTAATACATTGTTGTGGCAAATCAGGCTCTTGCAATTTTACTTTGAAGAGTCAAATTTTTGCCCTTCAATGTTTGTGCACAATTTCTGGTGTTTCCAAAGAAAGCCATTTTCTTGTACAGTATTTGACATGTTTCTATCTTGTAACCTGTACTCCTCTGTATAGCAGAATTTGTTATCTCTTACAGAGTTTAAGTCATAGAGTTTATTATATAACTGTTTAGATGTCATAACAATAACTATTTATATTTTTTGTCTTCACTCATTATTATATTGACTCTCTTCATTTGGAGACAAGTTCGGTCTCCTAAAATTTTCTCAAATTCTGTTGAAAATACTCTCGAAGCAGTTTTTGCATCGTTCTTCTCATCAAAAACAGCTGGATGCTCATACAGTTTTCATTTGACCACTGCAAGACCTGTAGAGATTTTTACACTCCTACAGCATCAATAATCAGTTTTCTGATTGTGTCAGTGTTATGGATCTGAAGACCCATATTCTTACTTCTAGTGTAATTGTCTTGCCCTGGCCAAATGATCAGTGTCTTTTAAATCTTGTACAATTGTATTTGCCATAGATATAGGAAATAATTATAATAAATGTTTGTAAAGTTGTAACGATAGTTGAGACTAGTCTTAAGCACTTAATCCAAAGCGCTGTACATTGGAATATTATTTATTTTTACTTCATTCTGGGTTTTATCCAAGAGAAAATATATTTATATTGTAAATTGGATGTGTATCCAAGTTACACATATTCAGTCTTTACAATTGTGGCTTGTGATGTATTGAAGTGTTTCATTGGGGGTGATGTAACTCGTAACTCACAACAGTGAACTCCAATAAGAAACTTAACTATACTTGGGATTTGAGATTGCTGTTGGTTTCTGCATGATGCCTGGAAGTAGGTCATTGATTTGAAGAAAGGTAAATTGTGTTCCAATTATTGTAGGCAAATGTTGTCCCCTACCCACCTAATTTCCTCTTCACCTTTTCTGTGTGCCATGTATTTAACTTATATTGTATGTATGTATGTGCCTCTAGTGTTTGCACAACATGTTGTAGATTGTGACATGCATAAGCATATATTTTCATAGAGTTTTGCATAGAGGATTCTTTATTTCTTATTTTAGTCTGTCACTTTTCAAGCACCATACCAAGAATTCTTTGTGGATTACTTTTAACCCTGTTGTGCATCCCTTGCTTGTCCCACATATTTACTACAATGTTAGAAGTTTTAACGGTTTGTCATCATAACAGCTATTGCACCTGTTAAAGGTTTGCACAATGTTGGCATCAGATGTCAGATGTTAAGAACTCATATGTGTATTGCTCATTTATTATTCAAAATTGTGAGTGTTCAAATCTAACCAAGAGAAAGTACCCAGTGAGAACACAAAGTCAAAATTGTGTCTTTTAATCTGACTTCTAAATCCCTACCGGAAAGAACTATATTTTGACTTAAAAGGTCAAAATGACACCTCTTGCCGTCATTTTGACTTGGGTTGTTCTTGAGTAGCGAAGTGTAGACAATGTGAGAATAGAAACTTCTAATTTCACCGTAACACCTATCCAATTTTGAACTAAAGTTGTACGCGCAATTCTCATATGCATTTGCTCTAATCAGATCTACTCAGTTAGTGGAGTTGTTTATTTTTTATTTCCAGTGAGTACCTATCTTAAATGAGTTTTGTATGTGTACAATCTGAAAGTCAATCATGGTAGGGTCCATTCCATATTTTCTGGCAGAGCGGCAAGCAAAAGCTTTTGAGACAATATCATCCATGAATGTCCATTTCATCAGAATGTAACTTGATAGTAGGGAGTGTTCAAATGCATTATAAAGGTTGTCCTGCCGACGTAAAGTGTCCACCCAACCTGCCTTGGGCCTTCTCCAAGACAATGCTCACCACCTAGGCACGGAGATAGGGCCACTCTTAACTTTCGGGTACCGTCCCCTCGACCGAGGTGTTTAAAATGAGCCTATCTAAGTCGACCAGAAAGCAAAGACTAGCTGCTCTGCCAGAAAATTGGGGATGCTATTTCCTCAACACTTTCAGTGCCAAGGGACTCGACCGCACATTACTATTTCTGGGTGTCACTTGGACTTCCCTGGCATGGAAAGCTTTGAACTACATGCAAGCTTGAGTGTTGTTAACTTTGAATATTTTTCAGTATTTAGCATACTTTGGCACAAAAAAATACATGATTGTTGCATAGAACATACCTTCATTTGAATTTGATAGAGAGGAAGATGTCTGAAAAATGTCCACCATTGGCAATTTTTTTTATCAGCACAAAGTTGGGTATGGATTTCTTTCCAAGGAAAGTAAGCAATTTTTATTTTTTAATTTTTTTGATGCATTAATCCAATGCGCCACTATTTAACCTATTATTTGTAATCATTTTTGTACGTTTTCTCAATTATTTTTTTTTAATTTATATATATATATTCCTCTGTGCAGTTTATTTCTTTAAATAGGGAGAATAGAAAGATATGAGCTGCTGCCTCATAAAAGCTGTGTGTTAATTGTATCAGGCCAAGAATATGCATTTATGGGGACATAATACGTATCTGAGCCAGAAACCTTGGGAATCTGTGTCACTACTCTTCCCATATGGACTGTCAGAAAACTGTCTAAGAGGTAGGTAGTTTGAATGAATCTGGCAGAAAACCTAAATCCAGTCAAAACTACAATTGTAAACGGCCTAATTTTTGGTGAGGCAAAAATAAATCAAACTTCTCAAGTATTTTCTGTCTTATGTCTGGTGTTGGAATGTGAGAATGCTCATTGGTACAGACTGTTTGTGTTACAGTAATAGACTGAGAAGGTTGTTAAACTTAAGTCATGTCTCTTAATATTGCCATGATATTGCTCTTCCAATAAACTTGCTGCCAAGAACGTGACAAATCTGTTGTATTCAAATGCCATTCAAACTATATGCATTTAGCTGTGAAGCAGAAAATGTTAGTACACTTATTATTACTACTGTATTTGTTTGTAAGGTTTGAACTTAAAAAATTTATCCCTGTTATGGAAATAGCCTTGTTCTACAAGATAGTGATGCAATTCCTGGTTCCTTATTTAATTCTTGATCATTAAAACATGGTTTTCTGTTTTTATTATATATTAAAGACAAATGTTTGCACTTTAGAATTGTGGATAAATTGAATCTCATAATTTCTAGTTTTGTCTTGATTCCTATATGTACTTAACATAGCTTGCTGAAATAAAGTCTGTTTAACACAAAACAATTTGAATACAAACATTTTTTTTTTTTTACATCTTTTTTGAATTCTAGATACAGTATACTGTACTATAATTGAAGTTTTACCATACACTTGCTTTTCCCCTAAAGTGAACAAGTGTGGAGTATACTAAATCAAAGGCAGGGATCTTGCTCAACCCCATGGTTTTCAAATGAAGTTTTAAAGTTGGATCCTAATTTCTGAATATCACTCTCTTTCAGAAGACCACGCGGCATAAACCCAAGAAGATTTTCAGCATGTTGCTGAAGAATATTTATGCGCTCTTCTTCTATTATTTGTTCTCTGAAAACAACAAAGTTAATAATTAATTTAGATACATGATTTTAAAAACACATTAGTGAAATAATGATCATTTAGCCATCTAATTTTACCTTGCTTTTTCCTCTTCCAACTGAGCTTCATGATCTCGCATGATTTGTTCAAGTTCAAGGTTCCTCCTCACTCTACGCTCCTTGAGGAGCCTCTCAACAGCTTGCCTATGTTCCTGAATCTTGATACGCCGCCTCTCTGCAGTTAGTTGGTCAAGACGATCTTGAGTGGCCTTCTGCTCCATCATCTACATCATAAGTAACCATAGCAAGGACAAAACATATTGCAAGGTAATTAACTAAAAGACAGATATATTTAAGTGAAGTGAAATTTTTCTGCATGTACCTCTTGACGCATTTGCTGTTCTCTTTGACCTTCTCTTTGCAGCTGTAAAACTCTTTCTTTTTGCTGGTGGGCCATTGCAAGGCGCAAATCAATACGCTTTTGAACTGCAACCACAAGTTCTTGACGAATTCGAGCCTCTTGGGCTTCCCGAAGTTCTTCTTCTGCCAGCTCTTGAAATACTTGACGTTTTTCCATATCCTGCATCTAAAAGAAACACACAAGAGGCCAAGTTTCAATTCAAACTTTCCTAAAAGTGTGCAAGGAGTAATGTTAAGCTATTTCTGCACTCATCTCAGTTTGCTTACTTGTTCATCATAAAGTTTTCTTGCAAGAAAATCATTAATTTGAGCTTTTGCTTCCCACTTTCTTTGAACTTCTTGTTGTAGTTTTAGCTCTCTTTGAGTCTGCATTTCTACAAATGCTTGAATGCGCTTGTTTTCTTCCTCTTGCTGGAGCTTTTGCTTCTCTTTCCATTCCTCTCGAGCAACAATGAAGTTTTCAATATCTTTTTGACAAGCTTTCTGACGTTGCATTCTAGCAATAGAGTTCCTATAGAAAAACGCAATGTAAAATAGCAAACAAATAGTGCGCAGTTATCTTCCACTCAAGGGAAATGGAATCCAGAAGTTCATGTTTACCTGCGATCTTCTTCAATGAGCTCTTGTACAGCTGCATCCAACATAAGTTTCTCCTGGACAAAAGTACGGTATGCATCAATTTTGCGCTGTTGTTTTTGCACAATTTGTTCTTGTTGTGCTAATCGCAAGGCATACTTTTGTCGGAGATTTTCCTCTTTGGTTTTCCTATCTTCATCTTCCTGCTCCTTCCATGCCACCATTTGGGCCTCCAGATGTGCCTTTTCTCTAATCTGAAAAGTCACATTTCATTTGACAAAAGTTGGCAACAAAGCTATATATACACATATAGGTTTTAAACATTTGATACTCCTTTGAAATACAGTTTGACAAAGAAGTAAATTTTTAAGATAGGTGGTACCTCTTCTCTGATTTGTTTAAGCTGCTTTTCTTTCATTTGGGCATGAACTCCTTTTCCTACGTAACATGCTCTCAGTTGAGTTTCTAGATCACGAATTTCTTGGGTACCAAGCCGTAATTGGTTTCTGTAAAATGCAAATGATTTTATCACTAAATATGGATCATGACAAATTTGATACCTCCAACATAATAACATGATACCATCTCAGTCACCTCAACTTTTCTCTCCGAAGAAATTCATCAGCCCTTAATTTCTCAGTGTCTTTATTATGTTGTTCTACTGATTTTTTTTCAGACCACTTATCTTTTAGCTCTTTATCCTAAAAATTATAGAAACGTTTCTCTTTAGTAATAAAACTTAAGACAGACCTAGAACTTATTCCAAATCTAAATGAGACAGTATATGTTAAAGTACGACTGAAGACAATGAAATTTACTTGAAATGTGTTCCTTTCAAGTGTTTCTTGATGTTTTTCTAACTGTAAACGCCTTGAGAGACGAGTGTCATCTCCTTTCTGAAGAATATCGGCCAATAATTTTTCACGGAGAGCAGTATATTGTGAACGTTTATGTTCCTGAAGTTGATCCTCCTCTTCGTTGACAATCTAATAAAATATAATGCAGGATTAAAATTAAAATAAACATGAATAAACAAATGTTCGAATGAAAATGAAAGTGCAGTATCCTACCATTGTAATAATTTGTTTGTTTAAGTGTTGCGTGAAAAATGTTTCACACGAGTACTTGAAAAATATTAGAATATCTGGTAAAAATACTAGGTTAAAAATAATAGAAAAGATAGTAAAAGTGATGAGTGATGAATGCAAAACGAAAAGATAGCAAAAGATAGTTGACTGTGAAAAGTGACTGTGAACCAAAGTCAAAACTGTATTCTGAATCCTTCATTTGCAAGGATCTACGTCCATGTCCTCATATTTCAGAAAATCAAAATTGTTTAAACTAATCTGCTGAGATAATTTGGCATATGTGGATGCTGGTGGTTACGTATGATCCAGGGTGGTGCAGACGACATTTGAAAGATTGCGGTTGGTTAGAGGTCCGTTGCCATGCCAACGCACAGGACCACAAGAAGAAATGAGTAAGAAGAAAACCTATGGTGTGAGGTTTTCTTCTGCGTTCAAGATTTGAGCAAACTCCCTTGAAAATGTGAGATTTATCTCGTGAAGATTCGAAAATGCTTGCTTGTAATGAGAGCCGAGATAATATGTCTTTCCGTAGGTCAAGTGGAGACAAAGTAGTCTTCAAAAACGTTCAAAAGCGTTACAAGTTTCCTGATATAGTTACCGTCGAGTACATTCTGTCTCCAAAGGTGAAAAATTTTCTATAATAATTATTTTTTTTATTTTCTAACTAAAATTGGATGTAGTTCTGTTTGTACAATCACACTCAACTTATTTACTTTTGGTCTACTGTATCTTATGAGGTTAGGTATGACATCTTAATCATATTTTTGCTTGCTGAGATGTATGGGTTTTTTTCTTTTAGCACCTGTTTCTTCATTATAAGAAAAAAAAACTGTTTCATCTCACGTATGAGTGTCACTTATGCATTACTGTTCAATTCATTACAGATCAAAACATCCACTCATGACTATGTTGGAATTTATCCTCGTAATTGGAAAGATTTAAGGGAGTTTGTTGGGTTTGAACATCCGATTCCTGCCCCTTTTGAAGAGCCCAATTTATATCGATGCCTTCAGTTTTCTTGTCAGCCATCTCATGTGAAAGCAGTTCTTCATCAGGATTACCAGTTTGTTTATGTTGACCAGTCACAAGAGGTAAGATTCATCCATTTCTATGAGTTTAGACAACACTGAAATCAAAAGAAAATGCTCATATTTTTCAAAATGTCTGTATCACCTACTGTTGATTGTAGATCCTTGGCAAGAGTGAATTTTTTCAATTTGTTGAAGAGATTGATAATTCTTACACCAGTGCGCAAGAGAATCATGACTGGTACAATACTGATTCTTGCTGGCAAGAAGATAACATTACCACTCAAACGCTAGAAAATGCTGATATTAAACTCACACCATACGAAATTGCATACAATAAGTGTTTTTTCCGCAGCCAAAACAATGGCACAAACTACAGCAAATTTCTAGGAACTGCAGAATTAGCTTGCGGAAGTTCAGATGAAACATGTAGTGCATATTTTGCAACACCGGAAACATCTCAAAGTTATTTGATGTCAGCACAACAAAAAGGAGTTCTAAAAGAAAATTTCAAGTTGAATGTTAGTAAACCTTTTTTGCTTTTAATGGACTGAAAAGTTTAATCAGCTGTCAAAATCATACCTCCCTTTATACTCCAGGAACAGAAGAGGGGGCGTGCGCTCATTAAAACAAGAGATGATGCTTATGTAGATTGCAGAGGGAATGGACCTGGGCCTGAAGTAGTGTCAAGAAATTTTGTTCCATACATGAAAGATCAAGGTATAAACACAGGTCCAGATCTTACCTACTCTCAAAATTGGCTGCAATCAAAGAAATCTACAGACAAAGTGAGGGCAAGGCCTATATTTCAGCTCCACCTTACTCAGTATATCTGTCACTGTTCGTTTTTTTTAACTTATTTCTTTCTTGATCATCTTTAGCCAATCTCCTCTAGTAATAGAAGTGATATCAACCGTGGTGCAGTTCCTAAAAAGTGTTCTAAGTGTCATGCTCCTTCTGACTATAAGTATCGCCAGGAGCTCAGTCATCATGAGGTAAATTTACATCATCAACTTTATTCCGTGAAATGACGTAATCTTTGATTTTTATTTTTTTTTACACATTTTAACTGTAATGTAATGTTTTACATAGTTAAAAACTCTTTGTATGTCAACTACAGTTTGCTTTTTTCCCCCCTTCTTTGGTACCTAATCATTTACAGTGCGTGATGGCTTCTCTTCAAATTCGTGATCTTAAAAGTGAACTAGAAAAGGTAAAGAACGATTTGCAGCTCAGTCAAGCTGCCCACGCCAAACTTAAGGTACTGGCTGGCATAGCAAACTCCAATTGCAGTGATGCTGTCACTTTTCTAAACAACCTTATGATGTCTCTCATTACTCAGGACAAGACAAGGGTTGTAAATTATGATGGATCTGTCGTAAGTACAGTAACTGAAAATGTTGAAATCAATATGCGTTCTAAAAGAGAATGGAAAAATCCATAAGTTCTAGTCTGATATATTATAATTTTTCTCAACATTTTTTACAGATGTATGTCACTCGAGAAATTGTCTCTCCTGGCTGGCTAATTAATCGAAGTCAACAAAGAACTTTGATATGCAGGCGACCCAATGTCAGGGTCATCAATGGCCGTGATAAACTGCTGAAAGCAATCATTGGTCGCCAAGAGGAGAAAATAAGAGATCTGCATGCAAAGCTTTGTGGGGCTCGTCAGGTCATTGTAAGTTGCTTTGATGTTTAGCTGTTTACCATGAGGTATCAAATCAATGAGCAATAACTCTGTAATTAATTCAATTTATTTTAGGAACAAGCCAATCTCATGAACCCCAAGCTGCTGCTTGATCTTTCTGGTGATGAAAAGACTGCTGAAGGAGGTGCATCGCCCAAGGACACTGACTCTGCTGTATTTGACCTGGCTAACATTGAGAAGGTACTTATTTTTATCCCTTTCTGTAATTATGTAAAATAACATGTTTTAAACAAGCTACTTGATGATTAACGGACAGAATTCAATCTTTGCAGACTATTAGTACATTGGACAAATCTCATGAAGGGGAGCATATGGAAGGTGGCAAAATGCAATGCATTGCACTTGTTCACAATCCAGGAAACATGGAAGAAGATAAGCTCCCGACTCCAACATTGGAGGAAGTAAATGGACAGTGGAATGACAGCTTAGTTGTTGAACCAAAATATTACAGTTTGGATCCAATGCAGTCAATGGTAATAATACTCTTTCAGTTCCTGTTGTCCAGTTGGTCGTTCTATTTTTTAAAAGATCAAAGCTCACTGTGCTTTTCTTCCAGAACCGAGAAATTATATCTGATGAAGACCACATCTTTGTGGTAAACTCAGAAAATGAAGATGAGGATTCTTTGCTTGTAAGTGAGGCAAATAACAACAATTATGACACCAAGAATAGAAATTCTCTGTCTTTTCAAGGAGGAGAAGAGGAGCCATGGGAGCCAAAACATGAAATATTTTGTTCAATATCACCAGATACGCTGGATATCAAACCAGAATTTTCTGCCAAAGACTGCAACTGATATAGAAAAATAAGTTTTTGGAATCAGTCAGATCAAGTCACATTCCAGTGGAGACACATTTTGATGTTTTTGACTTACTAGTATTATTGGAAGGGAATTCCAAAGCAACAATGAAACATACATTTGTTTGTCAATACAGACAAAACTTTAAAAATATTTGTTTTAAATGTGGGTTAAGTTATTGCTTAAGACTAGCAAAACTGCTTTTGTTTTGCTTTTAACATTCCTGTAATTGTTAGTTTTGAAAGACTGTACCTTCGAATGTTCTCTTAAGAAAGTGTCTGGTCACATGAAAAGGCTGTTGGTATTCTGATTCATTACAATTTAAATAATTTTTGTTTGTTTGTAAAGTTATAGAGTGTTGTTTGTTTGTTCGTTTTCATTTATTCATAGTGACTGGAATATCATTGTTGATTTGTGTCTTGTATGACAATATTTGTCTTACTCCAGAAACTGGTCTTTTCTGATATAAAGTCCTGTTGATAACATAAGTTATAAGCTAAAGTCTTTGACTTTGGTTTTATGAAGCTGTTGAGTTGTTTATCTCTTTACGGACTCATTTTGAGTCATGTTACTTAATAAATGAGGGTTTTTGAAGTTAAAGTGATATTGTACTGGTAGGTTTTACCAAAATATTTCTTTTTATGACGTGCCTGTTAGTTACATTAGATTTTATTCTTAAACGCTCAGAAAAGTCGTAATTTAATACTTATTGCTTAAGGAAATGTATCCATTATTCTGGGGTATTTTTTGTAGTGCTCATTGTTTTGTGTGATTTGTAAGTGTGAAGGAAGTCTTTCTTTATATTTTGTACAGAAAGCAGGCTTCACTTTGGATGTCAACTAGTCCTACATTGTACCTTTGTGTTGGTACAAAATGTGGTAAATAGTATGATGAACGTCTGTACTATTTCTCTATCTCTCTAGACCTTTGTCTCTCCTAATTTTTGGTAGTATCTTGGGCAGCCAACAATGCCATACCATGAAGGCCTTTTCAGGAGATATTGTTTTGAATGTGAATTGGAAAACAATATCAGTAGTGGCTCAACATTTGTGCACCATAACTGTCAATTTTTTTCATTCTTAAGGCATGTTATACAAATATGCATCCATGTTTAGTATCATGTGTTTTCTCTACTGCACAATTGTATTTCTAATCTCTGTGATACTAAAGTTTGCCAAACAAACAAACAAAAAAAAAAAAAGAAAGAAAAAAATCAGATTCTTACTGCTCTACTTGAATATTGTCCAGCACACGATGTTGATTGTTCTAGAGCTGTCATATCAAGATTTTCATTTACTTCTATCTGCTACATTTGCATTTTTTTTTCTTTTCCTAATCTTTAAATTGCATTTCTAGCAAGATAGTTTATGCATAAGTACTTTAAATGTTTGCCTTTTACAATAGGAAATATTGTCTGTGAAATAGGTTGACTGACTAAAGAATTGGAAAGTTAAGTGTTATAGAAAAGAGTACAGTAGTTTGAAAAAAGGAAGACGAATGAACACTTTCACTGTATGCTCTTTTTAATGAGAGTAAATGAACCAAGAAATTGTTGTCTGAACTGGTTTTGTGATAAATGTTTAAGCGTTAATCACTAGGAAGAAGCTTGTGATGATTGTCTCTTTACCTCTAGTCTTGGTGTGTTCCTCTTCCTGTTACTTTGCTAATTAGTTAATGATCTCTCTTAAGCATCACTGTTTAACAGAACATTTATTTTTGAACCAACATTTCTTGATGAAGCATTGTCCAAGCTTCTATTTAATACTCTACATAAATTAATGACTGCTTTCATCTTTCAGAAATTTAATGCAGATTTTGTACAAAGTGTAATTGGTGACCATACATATTCAGTGTGTCATCTTAAAAAATTTCTTTAATGTGATTGGGCTTTAAAATTTTACATTTGGGTATTGTATGGACCAGTTTATGGTAGATAAGATGCCTTCAATATTTTGAATTCTGAAATTTATTTATTTTTATTATATTTTCTGTTTTTGAAGGAATTGCTAGGAGTGTGTCAGTCTTTATTATTAGCTCCTTCAAAAGCTTTAGTTGTATCAGATCCAAAAGTATATGTAAATTACCGTTTCGTTGACAACTGTATTACAGTACCTCATTCTTCATTAATTAGATAATATAAACCTTGACATGTTTCTTTTCTTTAATGTTTACTTTCTCAGACTTATATTATGATATGAAGGCTGGCCAAGCTGACATCCTCTAAGTTGAGGTCATTACATTTAATTTTGTATTACGTAGACTAAACATTTGAACAATGTTCTTTATAGATGTACAAATTATGGGTTCCTATGCTAGTCATGTGGAATGTGTATGAACGTTATGTCTCCTGCTCATAGGGGACCTGGAGGTAGCAGTATCTCTAAATCTCATCATCACATTATTTCTATGGGATCACTAGACATACAGGGATGCTAAACTAAAATAAACCTTTAACAAAAATCAAAAACAAACAAAAAAATATTTTAGAAAATTGTCTTTGCTCAAAGTTTCAAATTACAACTTATTATTGTTTTGGGAACAGTTTTTAACATGTTCTGTCTTTGTTACTAATCCTTATAAGGTTAAAGTCTGTGCCAAAAATTTTCCATGTATACAGTATTGTTGATATAGTCTGCAAAGTTCTCTCTCTGCTGATATTTATGAGACCATTAAGAGCTATGCCCCAAAGTTATTTAATTTGTATTTGGGTTATTTTCGTGTATTTTAGTTTTTAAACATTCCTGTCCAAGGAAGAAATTTCATTTTCTTTTTACCACAGACTATTATTCTTCTTTTACCTTGCAATGTTTTGTTTTTCTTTAAAAAAACTGTTGTAGAAGTGTTACTCCTTGGAATAAAAAAGTTAAATGACAATAATATCCTCTAAAATCAACTATTGTACAATAAGCGTTTTCCTCATTTTTCTTTTTAGGTTCAATGTTTTCTGCAGTTCCTTTTGACGCCTCACGTCCAACTTAATATTCCAAATATTTTCTCAGTAAGCATGTCAAAGCAATTTTGTCTGTACAATTGTTCGTGTAATTTTTTTTACAGTTACGTATGTTTTGTTGCTTATTAAGTAACTTTTTGACTGTCACTTTCAATACACATTGAATGTCCATTTCAATACCTTCCTGCCAGGAAGGCTTGGCCGAGCGACCGCTGCTGAAAACGGCTTGGCCAGTGGGAGGCTGCTAAGAAAGACTCAGTTTCATTTTGGCCGCGCGACGCACGTGCTTGTTTGAAGCGTCAAGAAATGTCAGAGTCTCAAGATACCATTTTGCAAATGACGCAGAAATGCTTCACCTATCGTTTGCCGTTTTCAGAAAATTTATATCTTAGACTTCCGATTTTTCCTGGCGCTTCAAACGTGCATCTACGTCGCGCGGCCAAAATTCCACTGAGTCTTTCTTAGCAGCCTCCTGCCGGACAAGCCCTTTTTAGCAGCAGTCGCTTTGGCCAAGCCTTTCTGGCAGGAAGGTATCGATTTGCCATTGTGTCAGTTGTTCGCAAGGGGTGAAGTATTCTATACTTAAAATCAGACTTAATGGTTGTGTTGTTAATTGTATACTTTTATTACATTTGTCTGGGTCTTTGGTTGGTATAGAGGCTAGATAGATTCCTAACAAAACTGTTCTTCCTGTTCAATTTATCTTTGTACAACATTTTTTCTCGGAAACCATAGTTATTTGGCATAGATTCTAGAAAAGTTCTTTTATAAGTTGTAATTTCAAAGTATTACTCTCCAAAACTTTGTAAACATCAAATTTATTACATCACACTTTGTTGTTGATTTTATTGTCTGTAGCAAACTGTACAAGCTTCGGAACTTCATCACAAAATGTACACAATCATTACTGAGTGAAACATAAATATTGCTTTATATTCCCTATGTGTTCTTCCTAAATCATTTTAAAAGTTTTGTGTGTGTAAGTAAATGAATTTTGAACTGATAGTTTATTTTGTGATGTGTTTGTGTTAAGTGATTATCTATCTCAATTATATTCCGTGTTGCCATTACTAATAGTTGTAAGATTTATGTAGCTTACACAAAATACTTTCCTGTGTTAGTGAGGGTTGCATAGTTTGTTTAGTCCTCCATATCAAGGTCACATTTGTGTATCCTATAATCAACAAGGCAAAAATATCCTTAGACATTCTTGAAATGTGTTTTCTTATTTGTAGTTTTATGTGCATCTTCTAGTATGTTAGTCTCCTATCAGTTGATGATTTGCAAGTTGAAGTTATTTCAACCTATTCTTAAAATAATCCATTCTTGATCACTAGCTTTTTAACACTAACACAGTGGTATTTCCTATTTACTTAACCGTCCTTGCAGTAGTTCTCTCTATACAGTTGTGAGGAAAGCATCCATTGGTGCAATGTAGCTTAATCTCTACTTCCAATGCTTTACTTTAAGTTTTCTGACTTATTGTTATCTTAAACCTCTAGTGAACATTAAATTGTGATAATGTTTGTGTGTTTAGACAAATAAATATATTAGTAAGCCAAACTTTGCATTTACTTTTAAGGAGGTTTATAAAGCCCTGTCGTTTTCGCTTGCATAAAGGCGACGTATTCTCTCACATCTGCCTGGTCGCGCTTGGTTAGGGTGGTCCATAAAAACGCTTTTGTTAAAATATTGAAATGCTTGTTGACTATATGGTGTAGTTTGGTGTGTAATGACCTCCAATTTTTTTTCCGAATTTTTGAACACGATTTGATCCTGCCGAAATGGCCTCAAAGTTAACATGGGATCCTTATGGGGAATTCTACTAAAAGCAATAAAATTAAACTGGAGCTCAAAATATTTGACAGACGTTAGTATACTAGGCAAAATCGTGATCTACTCTAAAAACCGATTTAGAAAATGTGCCACATGCAGTCGCAACACGTCGCGTTTCGATAGAACACTCACTCAAACTTCGCTTAAAACGCCAATATATGCCCATATTATTATGGAAACGCGACGTGTTGCGACTGCATGTGGCACATTTTCTGAATCGGATTTTAGAGTAGATCACGATTTTGCGTGGTACACTAACGCCTGTAAAATATTTTGAGCCCCAGGACAAATTTATTGCTTTTAAAAGAATTACCCATAAGGATCCCATGTTAACTTCGAAGCCATTTCGGCAGGGTCAAATTGTGTTCAAAAATTCGGAAAAAAAATTGGAGGTCATTACACACCAAACTACACCATATAGTCAACAAGCATTTCAATATTTTAACAAAAGCGTTTTTATGGACCACCCTAGCGCTTGGTCCTTCCCCCTCCCCACTACTATTCATGGTCCAGTGCAGACAGACAGCCCCCCCTTCTCCCTTCAATTCTTCCCCCGTTCTTCCGCATACGAGCCGAGCGGCACATTCAATTTGGAATGAGACAGACTCCACCGATGCTAACGCCCGAACTCACGCCACCACCATAGGCCGGGAAGAAGTCATCTTACCGCGGCCCATAGAAAACGGCATTATTTTGAGCGGTCAGAGGTCATGTGAAAAAGACCCCATCCCCTCGCCCTCCCTCAATGAAGGAAGATGGGGGAATTTCCTGTCTATTTTTCCGCTCATATACGACCCTCAACCCAATTTGAGGGTGAGAAGAAAGACGGGTACCTTCCTTTGGAGGTCTGAATCGGCAGCAGGCCTGCTTACCCGGGTAGACCAGGGCATTCCCCACAGCTGGACATCTAAAGTCTCTGAGAACACTTACACGTTTTTGGTGGCGACATCATATTGACACTCAAACCAGAAATTTGACTTGAAACATGTTGCCCAAATTTTGACTTTGTTCCTTTAAACGTCATAGTGACGCGGTACGCAGTGACTTGTTCGGCCGTCTCCGGTGATCGTATTTACTGCTCAGGACAGCGGCGCCGTGCTCGGTGCGCGGGGCGAGGCGGATCGACACGCGCGCAGCTCAGCGCAGCTCAGCGCAGCTCAGCGCAGCTCCATACCATCGATTTCCTGAAAATGAAACAGAAGTCGTGGCCTGCTGTCCTGTCCTCCGCGGATCGAGTGTGGAGCTGAGCGTCGCAGGGTAATTGAAGGTGTTGTGTTATCATGGCCCGTCTCCCGACGCCTCACGCCACGCCGCCCAGCTGGGTTCCAGCGGCAGGCGCCGTGAGGTACAGGCGCCGCGTGACGTCACCGTACCGAGACTCATGGGCTGGGCGGTACCCACTGCTCTGCGTGTGGACCCCCCCCCCCCC
>NW_026267180.1:779410-779922 GCF_000697945.3 Frankliniella occidentalis
CGAGGTAGGCTGTGCCGCCGGGCGCGCCCACGTGGCGGGGCAGCCTACCTCGCACGGCGCTCGGGCGCCCGCGGCGGCCGGCAGCCTACCTGAGCCTACAACGTTGCTTTGTGTGTGCGGTGTTGCGTGCGCATGTGTGCGTGCGCGTGCGTGCGCGCCCCCAGGAGCTGATAAGCAGGCGATGAGAAGGCCATGCATGCGCTCCGATCGCACCCGGCTCCGCTCATGGACTCCGCCTTCCTTGTGGCTCCGCCTGCTCCGCCATGCCCCGCCGCCGTGCCGTGGGCCATGCCATGAAGTGAGTCACTCTGTCGCAATCTCTGGCCTGCGGCCGGCAGTGCGGCCACGGCACCGCAGCGGTGCAGCCGGGCGCAGCGCGGTAGTGTACCAAGTGCACCAAAGTGCACGAAAGCCCGGGTCCGACCTATTTTTCTCCGACCTGGCGATTTTTCCAAAATCCCCAAAAGTGCTGTCCGACCTAGGTTTTGTTCGACCTAGTTTTTTCCGACCTC
>NW_026267180.1:786282-799019 GCF_000697945.3 Frankliniella occidentalis
GAATTTTATAAGATAAATAATGTGAAACCAAACACTGTACATGTTAATTCTTAACCCCTACACACCATGCGCAAAATACGCAAAAAGGCCTCAAACTTTTGAGCATTTAAGCATTAAGGTCCGTGGCCGCAACGTAGTGCTGGAACCCTCTCTCCCGCTTCGCCGAGGGGGAAGGCAGGGGTGAAAGTGCATTTCCTTTTCCGGATGTATCTCCCCACAACCAAATAGTAGGGGGCGTAAGCGATGCATGGCCAAACGCCGGAACCAATCGAAGAAGGCTGTGGGAAAATGTGATAAAACGCCTGTTTACTAATTCCCCTCCGAAAACAGTTGTATTTTCCGCTTACATGTGGTTCCTAATGTAAATAAATTTGACACCTCGTGACTGTGCCCTTCATATTTAAGGGACTTTGCGGCTCAAGTGCGCGAGAGCTGAAAAACTGTTGATTAAACGTAGGCCTAACATGTTCCTCAGACCCATCAGCTGCGGACATCAACCACTTCACAGTTCCGTTTCGTCGTCATGATGGGGTTTTCTCGCGTTTACTGACAAAGGTTAGTAACGTCAATGGACAAATATGATTTTTTCTTGTAGTTTCTTCTGTTTTCCCCACACATTCCCCCGTACTTTCCTCCTCTGACGCTGCATTACCGAGCACCTAACCTAACTTAAAACCAACAATTGTAGTTTTTATTCCGGTATCGGTGTTTAATGGTGCAATTTAGTTGCTGGCGATAAATGTATTGTTTAAACAATTGTGGGATGCCAATTTATTTCCCCATTTATCGATACAGTTCCTACATCATTTCAAAGATCTTGATGCTCAACATTTGTTGGTGTTTGTTTTCATTCCCACTATTCACTTGCCCTAATCAGTAGAAGTGTGCACCCAGTCGCAAATTTGGGACTTTTTCCTCAGTGTGGGCTTGTTTTTTACTGTGAATTTTCAAGCCCATACTCCTCTCAACCAAAGCTGTGAAATGTCTTTTCTGCTCAATTATTTATGTTGTTTTGAAAGAGTGCACATGTTGATGTTATTTGAATTATTCACAGAAAAATAACTTGTGACTCAAGATGGATGAAGATGATATTGGGTCAGAGGATCTCCTGCCACCTGGAGTGTCTGATTCACCCTTAAGGCAGAATCCACCCTGCCCTCCGCCAGAAGACCCATTGCCCACTAGAAACAGGAATCCCTCTCAAGTGTCAGAGGGCGATAACTTTCCCGAAGATGATTCAGATGTTTGCCCACCTGGCACAAATCCAGTCCGTAGAAAACCAAACCGTGAGGAATCCTTGTCATTAGCAAGCAATCCATTTTCATCTCCCACTGGAAGGCAACAAGTATCTCTTGTAGACTACGGAGAAGGTGATGATCCGTCTGCTGATGACTCACAGTGGACTGAAGGAGAATATGATGTGCAGGCTCACCCAATGTACAACACAAGCTCACCTTTCCATAGTCAACAGAGAGGTTACTACGGTTCTAATCCATCCAGTGAGTGGTTGATGCCACCTGGGGAAGATTTTTCAAGCCAAAGCAGGGGCCAAGAAAAAAATCGGAACTTTGGGGGAAGACAAGCATATCAGCATGGAGCCTATGATCAGTGGAATTATGACTATGACATGTACTCTTACCCATACCCGGGCTATGAAAATGGCCCAGACTACCATCAAGAAACAGTGTATAGTGACTTCTCTGGGGCTCAGCCAGCAGCTTTACCAGAACGTCCAGTTCCATTCCGATCAGAGTCCTATAATCGTCAAATGATGTCCAATCCTCCTGCACCTAGCAGTAACCCACCCCCACCGCCTATTTGCAACCCTCCTCCACCAAGTAGTAATCCCCCACCCCCAAGCAGTATTCCACTCCCTGATGACATTCCTATTCCTTCTCTTCCACCTCTCCCACCCTCAGAACCCGATAAGCTGAATGAATCGAAAGAGGAGAGCTCTGCTACCGAAGAACACGATTCTAGCTTGTGAGTATTGATACTAGTCTTTTGTACTATTTGGTTTGGCGTGACACTTTTATATGTTTATACCTTTTCAGTTATTCTCCAAGTCAATCTGCCATGGAAGAGGAGGCACCTACTCCCCAGCCTACACCAACTAAATCAATCTTACCTGTGATTGGCAAAGAACTTGCTAAGAAACGGCTTCGCGCTTTTCAGCTTTCTAAGCAAGCCAATGCAACGAAGAGTCGTATGCCTGATTCTCTAAATGAGAATTCGCAAGATGATGACAGCCCATCTACTCCATCCTCTTCTACTCCATCTGATGAAATTAAGAAAAAGAAATTGAAAGGTAATGTAACTATAGAACAATCACTTTACTTTTGATTATTTTCACTTTGTTGTAAACCTTTCTCTTTTGTGCTGTGAATATTTTAGTTGGTTCAAGAGAAGATCAGTTAAGGGCTACAGTTGCCTCCATCGAAGAGTTAAAAAGACAAGAGCTCAGAGCTCGTTCATCTCATCGTGCCTTGCTAACTATGGAATTTTCTCCTATTGCTCCATTGATTGATCGTGTTTCCAACCCTTTGCTTGCAGGTGAGATAAAGTTCCCCAAACAATACTCCAGAGTGGATAACCCTCCTGATCAGTGCATGTCCTCATCCCAAACCCGTAAACTCCCTTTTGCACTGTCTCCCAAAGGTGTAGTGCATGAAGTAGCTGTTTTAGATTGTGTTTAGCTTTGCCTTTATTGTATCAGATAATGCTGAAGGCAATTTATTTATCTGTTAAATAATAAAGATTTTCCCCACCATTTCAGGTCTTATTGGTAGTGACGATGAAAAGAAGGAAAAGGAAAGTAAGGATGAACGTGCTAGTACCCACAGGGACGATCGCGAGCGACAGCGTCATAGGTTGGTTCTAATAGCTAATTTTACCTTATATTAGACTATGCAGACCCAAGCAAATCTCTTAAATTTATGATTGATTGTATCTTGTGTCTAAGGAGGAGAAGTCGCAGTCGAAGCCGCAGCCGAGAAAAACGGCGGAAAGATAAACACCATGGTAAAGAACATGAAAAAGACAGAGCTAAGGACAAAGGTAAGGAGAGAGACACTGAGAAAGATAGAAGTAAAGTAAAGGAGAAAGAAAAAGAGAAGGAAAAGGACCCAGAGAAAGATAGAGAGAGAGATAAAGAACCAGAACGAGAAAAGGAAAAGGATTCCGAAAAAGATCAAGAAAAGGGCAAGGACAAAGGAAAAGATAAGAGTAAACCAGATGAAGATAGGGTAAGTGCTTGCTCAAATGATCGATTATGAATTTTATCTAAATTCGGACTAATTTTAGTCTCTTTTTATTTTAAAGGACAAAAAGAAATCTAAGAAAGATGAGTCAATACCACAGTCATGGGCAGAATGCTACAGCATGGGGTACAAAACCTATGAAGAAATTAAATCCCTAAATGCTAAAGTTGAAGAAAAAAGGCCAAGCAAGAGGTATTTAGGATAACAAATGCAACACAAAATAGTTTTCTCTAAATGGTACACTTCACTCTCTATAAATTATGTCTCTATTTCAGAAGCAGTGACCGCTCTCAAAGAAAAAGTCGAGACAGAGATAGCGACAAAAAAGATGAGGATTCTGCAAGAAAAAAAGAAACTAAAAAGTTACCCTTTTTTGACTTTCCTAGGCGCATTCTTACACCTATGGTAGTTTTAAGTGAAAAGGCAGACATAGTTTTTCCAGAATCCAAGGTACTTTTATCCTACAGTAAATATTTATTCCTGATACCCCTAAAATTGATCGATGGTACCTAATACTTTTCTCTGTTCATTATTTCCAGCTACGTTACACTAAGACTAAACCTGAAATTGTTTATTGTGGAAATCCAATTCATGCTACAGCTAAATTTGACACCCGTGGCGACATTGTTGAAAGAGCGCCTGATGATATTCTAGAAGTTTTAAATTTCTTTTTTGAAGGAAAACGCAGGTTAGTCCTCTTGTGTCAATTTTACTTATGTTTTAAGTTGTTCATTTAATTTAGACTGATATAAAACATTTCTTCTCTTCTCAGAATGAGGAAAACAAAGAGCTCAGAGGATTTGCCCACAAGACCAGGTTTAGCTGCTTTACAAGAATCCTACGAAGATCCTGCTACTGAAGATGAGAAGGAGTGTGCACAGGACTGGTATCCACAAAAGGACTACCTAATTCCAAGAATAATTGACTCTGATGATGACTATCAGATCTTGAAAACAGATCCAATTATATGTGACAAAACTGGCGCTGCAGAGTCTCTTATTAGTAATGTAGATGTCCCAGAAAATGTAGAAAATCTGAAAGAAGAGTCTAAAAGTCAGGTGGACAATGTTGGAGGTCCAGAATCGGCTACCATCACAGACCGGTCTACTGTTCCATCCAAGTGGGACAGTGACTTTGAAGAAGTTGAAGAAGAGTTCCCTCTCTCCAAAACCGAGCTAGCAAAAGATACTGAAAATCTTTTGGAGAATGTTTCTCTAAAGGGCAACACTGTTGGTGAGACAGAAGAGGATGCAGGTTCTAAAATCCCATCTGTCAGCCCTGAAGTTGTTGATAGTAAAAAAAAGAAGAAAAAGAAAAAGAAGGAGAAAAGAGAACGCACTCCTCTAAGAAGTGGAAATGAAGAAGTTACTGAGAAAGCTAGTATTTCAAACCAGGACAAAACCAGTCAAGTGGATGATAATTGTACTCCTTCTGATGCAAAGCCTATGAATGACTGGGAAGAAGACGAGACGAGAACAGAATCAGAACCTCTTAAGAAACAAGAACACAAAAGTAAAAAAGAAGGAAAAGAAGAGCGTAAGGTTTCCAGTCACAAGGAATCGAAAACTTCTAAAAGAAGGCACTCTGTTCGTGAGGATTCTAAACCTTCTGAGAAGACTGGCTGGGAAAAAGAGGACAGTAAGAGTGAAAGCCATAAGGAAAAAGCTGATTCATCTTCTCCCAAGAAAGACAACAAAAAGCATGAAAGTAGAAGAAAGAATCATGAGACTAGATCCAAAGAAACAAAATCAATCAAGGAGAAGTATACATCTAATGAGTCTGATGTCACTGACATAACTAGCACACAAAAACGAAACTTGTGGGATGATGATGCAGGTGAGACAGCTTCTAAGAATAACAATGGGAATAGTAGTGGTGTCTCTCCTTCAAATGGACAAAACGTTTCAGAAAGTCAAGTGGTCAACATTATCTGTGATGATATTAGCCCTAAGCAAAGAGAAAAGTCAAGGAGGAGTAGAAGTAGTATTAGTGCTGAGAAGGATATTGAGAAAACAAAGAAAGTGAACATGTGGGAAGATGAAATCACAAATTCATCCAGTATTGCTATCAAGACAAATAGTTCAGAGACTTCTGTCAAGCAACACTCACCTGCTGAGGCAAAAGATGAACAGGTTTCAAATCCTCTTGCTTCTGAATATGAAGAATTCATGAAATTAGTAGAAGTTGGGGATGATAATAAGAATGGTGTCAACAAATCAAATGAAGATTCCCAGGACAGTAACAAGTTTGTGCCATCAGAATCAGAAACCAAAAAGGCGGACTGGGAAGATTCCCCTCCGAGAAGTGCTCTGGCTGAGTCAAAAGATGACAAGGCAGAACACCACCGGGAAAAGCAATGGGAAGATGATGTTAAAGAATCTGAAAAGAGTGATAAAAGGGGTTCCAGGGATTCCTCCTTATCAGAATTTGATGCTCAGGAATTATTACTTACCAAAGCTGGACTCTCAAAATCTGACCTAGAACGACTCATGAGTGATAAAGGAAAACGATCTCAAGATATAATCAATCTAGTTGATAATGAATTGAACCGTTTGAAAGAAAAGATTAGAAGTAAGACTGCCAAAAAGAAAAAGTCCTCTAAAAAAAAGAAGAGTTTGAAATCATCTTCATCTGATAGTGATAGCTCATCTGACAGTGACGAAGACACCAAAAAGAAAAGAAAGAAAAGGAAAGTTAGTGGTTCTAAGAAAAAGAAACAGAAGCGTTCAAAGTCATCTAGTTCATCGTCCAGTTCCTCTGATAGTGATACTGAGGATGATAGCAATGACAAAAAGAAAAGTAAGAAGAAGGCAAAGAAAGGTAAAGACAAGTCTATAACCAAAGTTGAGAAGCAGGCTAAAAAAGAAAAAGATCTATCAAAAGACACAGAAGGTAAAGTTAAGAAGGGAAAGAAAGGGACTGAAGATAGTGGACCTCCACCAAGCGCTAAAAAGGACAAAATTAAGGAAAAGGACAAAAAGGTCAAGCGGAGAAAGAAAAAGAGCAAAAACAAAGATTCCAGCACTTCTAGCAGTGATAGTGAAGAATCTTCTGCTAGTGAATCTGAAAAGAAATCTAAAAGAGCAAAGAAAAAGAAAGAAAGGAGGAAGAAGAAAAGGAAAGACAGCAGTTCAAGTTCAAGTAGCACTAGCAGTACTAGCAGCTCTAGTAGCAGCAGTGACGACTCCAGTAGTAGTGATAGTGACTCCGATGACACGTCTTCCTCAGATGAGCCAAAGAAAAAGTCTAGCAAACAAAAGAAGAAGAAAAAGGCTGCACCTGATGGCAAAGATGCAAACAAATCTAAAACCAAAGGTAAAAAAGGTACTAAGGGTGAGAAGTCAGGGGAAAATGTGGAGGACCAAGATGTTCTAAAGAGTTGGGAAGAGGAAATCAGTTCCAGCACTGGGAATGTCGATACAAACTTAGGAGTTGTTAAGCACGTTGAGAGTGAGCCTGCTCTATCTCTAAATTCGGATGTGTCCCTAGAGAGCCAGAAACGCAAACTTGACCAGGTTATCGAAGAGGACAAATTTGACATTGAAAGTGCACACCCAAGCAAAAAGTCCCGTGAGGAAAGCCGAATGAAAAGCGAAGATGAAGAACGATCAAATAGGAAAGAAAAAGATAAGGATGTGAAGGGGAGTTACAGGCAGCGGCTGGACACAGAGAGAGACATCGAAAAGAAGGACCCCATTGAAATGAGAAGACCTCCATCCCCTCGGCACAGTCCTGCACGGGATCGCTCCACGAACAAGATGGCCCCTGCTAAACAGAGCCAGTCGGCGTGGGATAGCGACGAGGCGCAGGACTTCCCCACTAATCACCTGAAGCTGCCAACCAGAAAGCCGTCAAAGGAGTTCCGTCGTAAGTGGGACGTCGTCGACGCCCCACCTGCCAAGAACGACGTCGTTGACGAGATCGCCGTTACGCAGGTGGAGATGACGCAGGAGAAGGCGAACGTGCCGGACTCCTGGGCGGCCCAGGATAAGTACAGCTCTGACAGCATGTCACTCGCGAGCAGCGGCGGCAGTCCGGGAATGGTCGACCATGTCCCGGTTCCCGCTTTCGCCAGCTTGCCCGTCCCCGTGCCACCCCCAGACCAGGTCCCCGTCCCTGTGCCACCCCCGTCGGCGCAATCGCTGATGTTCTCCGTGCCGCCGCCAGGGCTGCCCCCAGATCGACCACCAAGACCGCCCTCAAGGCATCCCCCAAGACCCATGGACACTGCTGAGGAGCCCCTTCCGCCCGGCGTTGAGGAGGCAGAGTCGCCGTCCAAGAGCAGGGCGCCCATCACCGTGAAGCTGGCCGGCTCGGCACGTCGCGGCGTGCAGCGCGGCGTGCAACCCCTGGCGCTGTTCGACGAGGAGGTGCCGCAGCGCCCCAAGCCCTTCGCTCTCTCACCACCGCCGGCCCCCGCCGCTGCAGCCACCCTCGCGCCCGTGCCCGAGCCCACGCCTGCGCCCGTCCCTGAGCCCTCCGTCGTTGCTGAGGCCTCCCTGATGGAATCACTCCCCAAGCCAGCCGGCCGGTGGAGGTCCTTCGGCAGCGAGGTGCCGGAGACCAAGGACGATGATGCTGCTGGTGACAAGGCCATGATGACCATGATGAGCGCACCTACCACGCCCAAGGGACCAAAGGGTGTCGTGGTTGCAGTGGTTGGCAAGCGCACCCCAGAGGAGTTGCGGTCCAAGCGCAAATCCCGGTGGGGCGAGAAGCCGCCCGAAGAGCCGGAGCCCCCGACGCAGGTGGAGCTAGTCAAGAGCGAGGACCTGGAGGCAACCCCACCGCTGGCCCTGCAGGCAGCCTTGCAGGCAGCCATGCAACCAGTCGTGCAGCCAGCAGCCGCGGCGCTAACCGGTCCGGTGGGCATTGATGGGTACGCAGCATTCAACGAGTCCACTTGGCAGGACCCTGCCTTTCAGGACCCTGCATTTCGGGACCCTGCCTTCCAGGACCCTGCATTCCAGGATCCTGCATTTCGGGACCCTGCATTCCAGGACCCTGCGTTCCAGGATCCCGCGTGGCAGGATCCCAGTATGGACATGGGGCTCCTAGGCGGCCCATTGGACAAGACTGACTTTGACAACTTTGACCTGGCTCCAGCCCGGCCCGAGGACCTCCCGGACGCGGAGCGCCGCCGTGACCGCGAGCGCGACCGAGATCGCTCCAAGCGGGACCGCGACCGCGACCGGGACCGCGACCGAGGCCGCCGGGACAGGAGGGACGATGGGCGGAAGCGACGCAGTCGCAGCCGAAGCGCCGAGCGCCGCGGAAGAGACTACGAAAAGGACCGGGATCGCAACCGAGACCGGGACCGTGACCGTGAGCGGGATCGGGGCCGCAGTGGTCGCCGTGATCGGGACCGCGACCGGGACCGGACCCCGGAGCGCGACAGGGACCGTCGCCGCAAGCGCGAGGACGACCGCAAGGGCGGCAGGGACCTCGGCAGGGACGCCGGCAGGGACGCCGGCAGGGACCCCGGCAGGGACAGCCCGGACAAGCGCCGGCGAGACAAGCGTGGGCGGAGCTTATCGGGCAGCGAGGAGAGGGGCTCTGAGAGGAGCGAGCACAGGGCCGAGCGGGCCGAGCGGGCCGAGGCCAGAGTCCCCGACGTGCACCTGGAGGGTGCCCGGGGCCACCCTGCCCACCCGTCCGCTGCCTACGGCCAGGGCTACGACCAGGCCTACGACCAGGGCTACGACCAGAGCTACGACCAAGGCTACCACCAGACGGGCGTGCCGGGCGTGACGAGTCTGCCCCGGCTGCTCCCGGGCGTGCCCCCGCCGCCCGTCAGCTTAGAGCTCCAGCCCGATCACGACCAGGGCGCACTGGCCAGCAGCAGCAACTCCCCCGTCATGGGCTACCGCCGCAGCTTGGCAGACTCCACCACCATCGACGCCGACCTGGTGAGTGATTTAAACGAAACCTGCTGCCTAGTCTCTCTAATCAACATGGCAATTCATGAATCCTGAACTTCTTAGTCCTTCTGTTCCCACCCTTACTCTTTCCTTTTGTCTTTTTCAGGGCAAACGTGACAAGGTCACGCCAGGACCCGTGGCGAGAGGCCAGCGCGGTGGCAGGAGTAGAGAGTTTGACGAGTCCAAGCCGCAAGGGACGAGGTCCCAGTTTGAAGATGAGGAGGAGGAAGATGGTAAAACGCATCTACATAGCCCATTTACTTGCGGCGCACGCGGCCAGGTGGTCTAACATTGTGGTTCTTATGTTTCAGAAGAGGAGATTTCTTCCCCGTCGCCCAAGAGGATATCGTTGGACGATCGGATCGAGATGGAGCTGGGCGTGCGCCGCAGTCCTCCCTCCGCGCCCTCGCTCCCGCCGCCCGCGCAGTACTTGTACTCCGCCTACGCGGGCTACGCATTCCCCGGCTACCCCGCAGTCGGTGCGTGCCCAGGCTCTGCTGGCTCTGCTGGCTCTGCTGTATGTGTGGATGAGAGAGAGTCGCCTCTATTTCCGATGTGCTCCTCGTTTGCAGCCGCGCAGCAAGCAGCCTCCACTGCCTCGAGGGTCCTGCAGGTGGGCAACATGCTGCAGGTCGTCCCCGTGGAGACGCCGGCCGCCGCGGTGCCCGTCCCTGTCGCTGCCGCTCCTGTGGCCAGCCCGCACATTCCTCACCTTCAAACCATCCCGCCTGCGGGAAAAATATCCAAACAAGCCAAGGTAATGTCCGCTTTCAGGCACCATGTTCCACGCTCCGCGTGTTTTTACTACACCACTCTTGATTCCGTGGATCTTGCCCACGGCACTGTCTCTAACGAGTCTCTTCTGTCTCTCTGTGCCTCTCTCGCCCGTGTGCTATCAGATTCAACAAGTGGGTAACATGATCCAGGTTGTGCCGTGCTCTCCGCAAGGGGGGGCCACCCCGAGCCCTGGAGGCCCTGGAGCTGGCGCCGGCGTCTCTCCAGGGTCCGCCCCTGGACTGTCTCCCGTCAAGAAGCTTACCGCCTCCCCGTCGCCGGCGCAGTCGTTCGCGACCACCCCCCTGCCTGTGCCGGCGCCCGCCGCCCCCGCACCTGTCCCCGCCCCCGACCCTTCCTTGGCCCCGGACCTGTCCCCTGCCCCGGCACCCGCCCCCGCCCCGGCTCCCGCCGCCGCCCCCATGGCCACTAGTCTCGCCGCTGCCGCAGCTGCCGTCGCAGCTGCTATAGCTGCCAACTCGCCTATTGAAGCTGCCAAAGGTAATACATCGCGGTCACATGTACTCTCCTCAGCCGCTTGGTCATGATGGTCACTAACCAGCCCCTCGTTCCCTTCCTTACAGAGGACGCGCCCACCCCCACCAAGTCCATCACCGAGCTGCCCTTCCTGCCGCCCGACCTGGTCTCGGCGATGGAGGAGGAGCGGCTGCGCAAGCGCAAGGCGCGCGAGCTGCGGCGGCAGCAGCGGGAGGAGCGCCGGAAGCAGAAGGAACTGAGGCGGCAACAGAAAATCAAAAAGGCCACCGAGATTTACAAGGTACTGTAGCCAGCTTACTGTGCATGCTCAGAGGTTTTATTAGGCGAAACAAATTTCTAATCCTTATTTACCTTACAGAAAAGCAAGAAATCGAAGGCTCTTCTTCAAGAAGGTCAAGTGCCACGATCTGACTTTGAAATAGAAGAAATGAGACTGATTGAGGTAAGGGACAACGATCTAAACAAGAGAAAAAGAGGGCTTTTTTAAAAATTTTATATGCCATAATTTGATCATGTTCTAATTATTTTTGCAGGAGGCCATGATGAACTCTGATTTAGCTGAGGGTAATGTAGAAGGAAATGATGGAGAGGCAGCTTCTGCCAATGCTGAAGAGCTTGCACGCAAGCGAAGGCTCAAACCAGTGCCGTTGCCACCAGCTGGCAAGGGTATTTTAATATCCCCTGGATTTAGGTACGTTCTTTGTACTAGGTTTGTGATCCGGCCCCCTCTTACTTTTTTGTACAGTTATTTTTATCTGCCTTTGTTTTTTTTTAAATAGGGATAGACCTGTAGGTGAAGAAGATGGTTCTGGAACAGCTCCAGCTCCCAAAGAGGTCAAATTTGCTGATGGAGTCAAACCTGGAGATGGAACATCTCCATCTGCAGAAGAAATTTCCTCACCACTTCCTGCAGAAAAAGTTCAAAAGAAAAAAGTTGTCAAGAAGAAGAGAATGAAGAAGAAAATCAAGGTAATGTGCTTGATTTAAATGCGCTCTTCTGAAATGTAACTGTCACAGTAATGTTAAACTAATAAACTGCTCTTCTAGGTTCAAGTTGTTCGAACCTTACCTCTGGAAGAACTCGACGACGACGATGACGATGACAGCTCTCCGCCGCCGCCCCCTCCTGGCTCACCCCCAAGGACAGCTTACCCTGTCCCCGCTTACCCTCCACCTGCCTCCACCCCTGCTCCCGTCATCAACTCAGGTTTTACATTTCCACCCCCGGGTTTTGCAGGTACTTCAAACCATTTCAAGTAAATTGTAAATATTTATTCAATCAATATTGAATTAGATTTGTAACTTTTATGTGCTGTCGTTCCAGTTGTTCCCAGTGCACCTGCTGCTATGTTTCAACAATTCCCACCTCACCATCAACTACCCCCACCTGTTGTGCCAGCAGCTATGAAGAAGTGAGAATTTTCACTGAAGAAGTTTTCATCACTGTTTTATTAGTTTCAAGCATTATATTGTCTTTTTTGCAAAGTGTAAATGAATTTTGTTGTATAGAATTTTAAGAGGCACGGTTACAGCTTGAATTTGCTCATCAGAATGTTTGACATGTTTGTTTTCTAATGTAAATAAAACACAGCATTCTCCAAGGAAAATTTTTTGGAGCATGTGTCAAGACTGGCACCTGTGTGCGGTTACCTATAATTTACCAGAAAATACTAAAGCCATCTGGTAGTCAGTCCATTAAGTATTTGTTGTATTTGAATCATCTCATTTTCAGATTTGTTTTGTTTCCTCATTTTCTGTTGTTAATGTTGGCTTGGTTACTGTATTGTCTTGTTTTACTAATTATGATTTGAGAATTGAGGAAGTAGGAAAATGTTCTATTTTTAAAAAACAGATTAAATAAACTTAAGTTTAGGGCATTGAAATAACTTGTCTCCTTTGCTTTGCTGTTTCATTAAAATTCCTCCTTTAGGAGCGGGTCTTAATTGACCTGAGAGAGCCCTTTGATACAGTCAATCATGAAATACTTACCGTGGCAGAAACTTAAAAGTAATGGAATCGGAAAATCACTTTTCACATAATTTTACCTGATGATGAAAGCTTGGAGTTATATCTGAATTTCCCAATCAATATGGGGGCGCCCCGATTGTATAACATATAACACTATGTAACATTATGTTATTTCATTTAGTGGCAGTTGTTGAAATAAGAGCTAAATCAGGTACAGACACCATCAGGAGAGCAAATGAAGTGCCTAACTGCAGTTCCGGGCCTGGAAAAGGGTAAATGAAATAACTTACGCTATTTCACTAACATAAGTAAATAA
>NW_026267180.1:802699-804101 GCF_000697945.3 Frankliniella occidentalis
CCGATCTTCCTGCAACAAACCAAAGACGCAATTTTATAGTCGAAGAAACAGGATGCAAAAGAGGCAGGAGCACGCAATTTCGACAGAGGAGGTCAAAGGTGACTCTCCTAGACCAATTCCAAACATTTCCAGCGATTTTAATTTTTTTCATTTTTGGCCAAATTTACAAAGGCTATAGCCTTCCCATTTTTAGCGAAAATTGATGGGTCCGGATTAAGACGGAAAAGTAGTCGAATCGACAGGGATGAACCAGAGGACCACAAAACTACTTTTCGTTCCGTCAGAAACTACCCCTGTCCTCAGAAACTTGAGTTTTAAGGGGTGGTCTTTTGAATCTGGCGGGCAGCGTACAGCGGGCTGCCTACCTTGCAGGGGCGCCCAAGAAAAACGGGCGTAACTCACTTAAAATGGCCCGGCGGCGTGAAATTTCGACGGGGAGATTGAAAGAGGATGCTGTCGGACCAATCCCAACCATTTCCAGCGATTTTATTTTTTTTCATTTTTGGCCAAATTTACAAAGGCTATAGCCTTAGTGTTTTTAGCGAAAATTGATCGGTCCAGATTTCGACGGAAAAGTAGTCGAATCGACAGGGGTGAACCAGAGGACCACAAAACTGCTTTTGGTTCCGTCAGAAACCACCCCTATCCTCAGAAACTTGAGTTTTAAGTGGTGGTTTTTTGAACTATGGGCGGGTTGTCTACGTAAGGCGCACAAGCTAAAGTAACAGGAAAAGTACTCTGCTGTAGTGGGTCGGCTCCATGATATTTACACATAGCAAGTGGAAGGGGAGTCTGCCCCACCAATTCAAACCAATTCCAGCCTGGATTTTGACGGGGGAGGATTGAAATTGTCAGGGAAGAACCAAGGTGCTACAAAAACCATTGAAAAATGGACTTTGATGCACACCAAAGGGAGCTTCTCATGGCGTCTGAACAGAGACAAATTGGACCAGCTTTACTTTCATGTCAACTCACCTGCACTTTCAGGTAAAAATGACTCCATGGACTTTTATGCTCTTGTCAAGAACATTTCTGGGCCGAGTTCCTGCAATCATATTAAACGGTACTTTTAGCGCTCATCAAATATTAATTACATATAATTTACTCACACAATACACTTTTAAATGCCTCTCCCTCCATGCGTCTCTAAATGACCATGGTCTTTCAAATAACTAATTTTTGCACTAGACTAAGCATTAAGTACGAAGGGGCAGCTGCAAATTATCTGCAACGCACATTGATTGATTGTTTGGAGGATTACGCAAATAGTACCACTCGGTTTGCACCCCTACTAGAAAGTAATAAAGTTTTCTGTTCCACGAGAATAATATAGAGTAAAATATATGTGATAAAATGATATGTGATAAAACACTGGCAGTTCACCCATTTGACCTACAACAGT
>NW_026267180.1:804546-809693 GCF_000697945.3 Frankliniella occidentalis
GGTAGGCAATCCCGCCTCGCTTGTCCAGGATGTGATCCTTTGGGGATGCTTCCCGTCCCGTGCATCGTTGTGTGGCTCCAGGCGGCAACGCCAGGGAAGTGCCATGTGACAATGATAATGAAATGATCAGGATATTAAACTATTATGGGCGATTTGCTATTAATAATAATTATATTTGGCGACTTTTAAGAAATATGCACCAGCCGGGGTACACGACGTTTGGAGCCGAATCGTATTTGTCGTGGGTGTGTCATCGGCGTGCTCGGGGAGGTCCCCAATGACGTCCCCGGGGGCCCACAGCCGGATCCACGGCGTGGCGCGAACCAAGACTTGTTCAAAAATAAGTTTATTTACTTATGTTAGTGAAATAGCGTAAGTTATTTCATTTACCCTTTTCCAGGCCCGGAACTGCACTCATAAATGACAATCCAAGCAAAAGCAAAAGAGTTGACATTTTGGCAATTTGGATTTGACCCTGTTGTGGAATTTCGATCGTCCTGTAAATCTTTTCAAGACTTTAATTTGTAAACGTAAATTAAAGAACAAAATAGACATTGTTATGCCATTTCAAAAATATCTCTTCTTGACCACATAGGTAGAGTGATACATGGTACTAACCACCTTTTAAATTGTGTTTTAGAACGATATTACAGGAAGTTATTTCCTAGAAAAGTTTTATAGCTCCCAGGAAAGTCCATTAAGACGTTGAGTCCCAGGGCTATTGTGGCAATACGTATGGCCATCTGGGACCCAACATGTGTTAAAAATTAGTATCTCTGAACGCTAAAATAGGTGCCAAGTTTCCACCACAGTCTTCAATTACACAAAACTTTGTACTTTCACCAAGAGCAAACCTATGGCTTGTGGGACAAATACATTTAGATGGACGCAATTTATTCATGTTCTTTTCAAAAATCTGTGTGAATTTCCAAGGTTATTGAGGCTCATTTTCATGCTTTCTCCAAAGTAGGTAAAATGGAATATTGAATGGTATCCCCAAAAATAAAGCATAGAGCAGAGCCAGACGATAGGGATGTGCTCTATCATTAAATGGGAATGGATTGCTCCCTCTTCTGGGAAAGGTCATCCTTTCAGTTTTTGGTTTAATAGAGGATAGATGCCTTGTACCGAATTGAGCACTAGGCATAGACAACAGCAGCTGAAAATTAATCGCTCTATGAGTTCAATTTGAACTCTTCAATATTCAAGGTTATAGTACTGAGAATTGTTTTACCTTAGTTAAACTGGACAACTTCAGCATATTAGGTGATTTGTTTACTTGATGGGTGACTGGGTGACTGTTGCTATGGGAACACTTCTTGAAGTAAAGGAATTGCAGGTATTGCTACTTTGATTACGTAAAATATATTTATTGCAAGTATTTTTTAAAAATATATAAATATATATCTGTTCCCTTAACATTCTTTTAAATACAGTCAGTTGAAAAGCTTTCTACATAAAAATGAGAAGTGATTACAGGCTCACTGCACTCATCCATCATTTTAAAAATCTTACATCAAACCATTACAGTATTTCTTTGCATCTGTAGCTAATTAATCCTACAAAATGAGGGAAAGAACAAACAATGAGCTTCAACCTTCAACCTGCTGACTCTTGAACATGTGAGTACTTCATGACAAATAAGCTTACACAAACATATGTAATAATAATATTTGCCAGAGAACTTTTACATCTTGAATATTGAGTTATGGTAACTTAAATCAAATAATTATGTGGCTCTGACCATTAAGCGATATCCTCAACTAAAATTGAGAAGCTCCATTGATAATAGATAGTTCTACCACTATAGGCATCGTCTGCTGAAAATCTCTTTTTCACATCAGCAAGTTAGTACATAAAACAAAATAAAAATGAATTTAAAGTCTTGACAGAAACCAAGACAGCAAGCATAAGACATACAACACTTTTGAATTAATCTATCAAATGATTCATAAGAATGATAATTAGTATGTATTATTTTTAATTAACAGTATAAATAAAATCACAGCTAAGGCATGAAAAAAAAAAATCAACATAGAGAAAGTTGAAAGAAGAAATTAAAGCAAAGCAATCTGATTAGTATGGTAATAGAAAGACAGAAAAGTAACTTGATGCACTTTTTTTTTCTTCTTATTTTCCTCCCCGCAGAAAAGGAAGCTGTCTTTCATTTTCCATAATAATTCTCTGAATAGCTCGGATTGCAGCAGCATAGCGATTATCTTCTGAATCTTGAACTAAGCCAACAGAAGCCGCAATGCTAGCAACCTTTGAGACAATTGCTCTTTCTGGTCCCACTTGTTCTAGGTAGGATATCTGAATCAATTCATCAACAGATGCACGTTCCTTTGGATTCCGGACAAGACAGAGTTTCATGGCTTGAATTAAAGAAGAGGGGCAGTTACTTATGGGAGGATCTGGAAACTGAATTCTATGAGAAGCACTCACAATTGCGTTAAGTTTCTGGAATTGACCAGTAATGTGCTGAAAAGGAGTGCGCCCATACACTAAATTGTACAAGATGCAGCCCAAGGACCAGACATCAGATTTATAGCTAATTTTGAACTGTTGACTTTCAGAACTAGTAGTGCACAAAGCCTCTGGACTGATGTAGTTGTATGTTCCAGTTAAATTATCCTTTACAACACTTGTCATATCTTCTTGCACAGAAGAGGCAATTCCAAAATCAATCAATTTCAGGCGCCCTGATACAAGTAAGAAATTTGCAGGTTTCAAATCTGAATGAATAGTACCTCGTTTATGAATGAAACTGACAGCATTAAGCATTTCAGTCCAGTAATACGCAATCATAGTTGCTGATATTTTCTTTGAATTCTTCACATCTTTAATTAGCTTGGATAAATCTGTGTCACCTTTCTCCATGACAACAAACAATGTATTGCTTTCCTTGTGGTGTTCATGGTCGAACATACGAATTACACAGTCCCCATCTTGAAGATCAGCAAGTAATTTGATTTCATTGAGGTATCCTTCACAAATAGAAGTATCAGTTTCAGCCAGGTTGACACATTTCACAGCCTTCAGCTGCGAGGTTTCTGGATCAAGAACCTGAAACACTTTGCTAGAGCCACCTCGACCAAGTAGACTGAGAATGTCATAAGCATGACCGTTTACTTTTAACTGACCTTTGCCAGGACTACTCACTTTCTGATCCGTATTGCTCTCTGTTTTACATTCATTTTTAACAGAGATAAGAGACTTGGCACATGGTGGTGCTGGTTTCTGAACCTCATTAGGAGAGGTTACACAAATTCTTACTGGGTCAGGCATACTGCTGGTCTGAGCTGGAGATGGACCTCTAATATCTTTTGATGGTTCTGAAGACACCTGATGAATGGATTTATTGTCTTTCTGCAAGTCAGAGGGCTTGACAGAAACTTGTGGTGGGGGACATTTACCTTGAGGTACCTCTGAAGAAGTTTGAAGGGCCGAATTTCGGGAAGAAATCGCAGATTCCAATCCAGTTGATCGAAGAGGAAGTGCACCACCACTATTCATAGAATTAGAAACTTGATTAGGACGACTATATAAATGAGGAAACCTGGTTTCTGGTAACCATGTGCTCTCAGTGGCTGACATGGGAGGAGATGGTTGTTTCTCAATTCCAGCTGAAGTGGTATGAAAAATAGGTTTTTCAGATGCTGAAGATACAGGAATCGCACGAGGTGTCTGATCTGCAGGTTTGAGATGAGGAAACCTGCTTCCTGGTAACCATGTGCTCTCAGTGGCTGACATGGGAGGAGATGGTTGTTTCTCAATTCCAGCTGAAGTGGTATGAAAGATAGGTTTTTCAGATGCTAAAGATACTGGAATTGCACGAGGTGTCTGATGTGCAGGTTTGAGATGGGAAAACCTGGTTTCTGGTAACCATGTGCTCTCAGTGGCTGACATGGGAGGAGATAGTTGTTTCTCAATTCCAACTGAAGTGGTATGAGAGATAGGTTTTTCAGATGCTGGAATTGCACGAGGTGTCTGATCTGCAGGTTTGGTATGCGATTGCCAGGATTTGGAGGAAGCTACGTTATCATGAAGGGAGGGATTCTCACGAAAACCGAAGGTCGGCCGCGCCTGTGCTTGTAGTGCATCACAATTGGTTGTACTTGGAGCACTTTTGAATGGTGTTGTGTCAAGAAGTCTCCTGGAAATACTTGCTTCATTGGGACCTTCAGATAGTTGACTTTGGGCTTCACGTTGCAATTTAAGTTGCTTTGCTTGCTGCTGTCCAGCAACTACTGCCGGATGCAAAGGAACTTTCAGAAGTTCATACTTTGCTGATTTAGATGATGATTTTGATAAACCATATAATCTTTGCCTACCACGCTGAACTTCAGTTGATTGATTTGATACTACTTTGCATTGAGGAGTACGAAAAATGTCACGATCATGACTTGGAAACATGTTGACACTGCCACTGCCATTTCCTAAATCTGTATGAACACCATCACTTACATCCTGGGAAAGTGCTGACTCCACTGGTAAGGCAGAAAGGGGACACCGAGATTGAGCCGGGGTCGAAGCTTGAAATGCTTCAGAATTCTTACGTGGAGTGAAAAAGTTTTCCTTATCAAAGGTGTTTGCTTCTCTAGGTATGCTTCCTGTTTCGTGCTTCGATGGTGTTGCTTTGATAACTTGAAAATCTTGGACTGCTCTCAAGTCATTCTGAGAGGCAGCATGTTTCCTTTCCGTTCCAAAGGGTATTTTCCACTCTTTGCTGGAATTAAGTGTTTCAGGAATGGTGTTGTTGGAAGGAGCCCAGTCATGGCTTTCATTACTACTGGATACATCTCCATGAGAACGGCGCTCCTTTCTGGCAAGATCCAAGTAAAGTTCTGATAGCTCAGAATCTAGGCGCACTGGTTCTACAATGCGGGCTGATGAAGACCTCCCAAAAACACTGTAGTGGAAAATATACATAAGAGATGGTTGTAATGATTTCCAAGATAAATCAGAAACTATAGAAATAAATAAGTGGTAAGTACGAACTGTCGTTTCTTTCCAGTAGATAGCAGCGTACGAGCATAATCAGGCTCTGGTTTTGATGAATGAGGCTGTGCATCGCTTGCCTCATCACTTTTGACATAGTCTCCAAACATGACAATACCCTGCAAGAAAAATATTATTACAGTATT
>NW_026267180.1:809743-815825 GCF_000697945.3 Frankliniella occidentalis
AATTCTAGGGAGAGAAATAAAATAAAATATCGAGCAATGTTTAACTCTAATTTCTTAATTATTATTTTTTCAATATGAAATTATAAAATGACCCACAGTATTATAAAATTGTCTACTGACTTGCAATATTTAAAATCTGAAATGTAATATATTCTGTGTTATTAAGAATTAAAGGTGTAACACAGTAATAATGATGATATTGTACAACGTACGATACCTCCTCGTCAGCAGACGATTTTATAAAAGTATACTGGGGATATTTCGTGAGTCATGGTATTCAAAGAACACTAAATTCAAGGGGGAATGGGGCGCATACACCAAGGTAAATGAATTACATGCACTTGCACTGTTATGTCTAGACATGTCGAGAGAGAGCCGTTACAAAGAAACAGAATGCCTCCCCGGTCCGATTTTTGTTGCCGTTACTGCAAGCACGAATCACACATACCTCGTGCTTCGCGATGTGGAAATACAACCCTGGCCTTCACACAGAAGCAAGAATTGGTGGCCAGACATAAATGCCGAGTATATTCGGAAAGAAATCACGACGCATACCGCGTTCAAAACAATGCCTTCTCTCTTTTTTTGAATTTAACCGATGAACGAACTGACAGACGATAATGTCATGCAAGTTAAGAAACATGGAAGCATTTACGTCAGCAACTGGTGGTTGATTCCTCACCTCGCGGAATGCTTAAAACCCTTAAAAATGATGCGCAAAAATAAAAAAGAAGAAATTCACATGTTCCTCTCATCATGACATAACTATATAGGACCGTTTTAAGTGGCCTTGCGTCTCCGCGTTTTCTCTTCGTGGCGTTGCAATCGTGGAGCAGCAAGATGGCCGCGCGCTGATGCCGTCGACCGTCTGCCCCCTGTGTTTGTTTATGTGCTGGTGTGTGCTGGTGGCTCGTAGGGCTTACCGTCTTTGTTTCAATTCAATCTGCCGATGCTAATAGGGAGGCGACAGCAGATGGCAGACGCACGATGAGGCTTTAGTTCGTTCCTAGACCGCTCAGACAACGGTTCGTCCGCGCTGGAGCCTTGGTTCGATCTTTGACCCCTCGTCAAAGGAGTAAAATCAGTTCTGCACAACAAACACAAAGTCAATCATCATGCATATGTCATTTTGGTTTTCTCCAGAGCTTGGAGATTTTTTGATTAAAGGGTTCGTCGTGGATACAACCAAAGGTAAGAATTATTTCACTTAATATTTTGGTGGAGGATGAAATCTGCTGTGGCAATTTATTTGTATTAAAGGAAATTGGAACGTAAAGGTAGATGACCTTTCTTTACTGAAAGAGATATCTGCCATGTATTACGTGACCAATCGAAATTATTGCTATCTTAAGCCCTGAGGCAAGGCATCTGGCTTAATCTACAGATGGTTCTGTGATTGCATTACCAGGAGCACTTGTGAAGATAGAACTGTCTTAACTGTCGGATTGTCTAATGAAACATACCATGCCATAAATTAAATGATGTTTATTTTCTGTTGCAGCTTTTGTGGCGACCTGCTTTGGATTGGGAGCTATAGCCGTCTTATTAGAAGTGCTCAAATTTTGGAGAACAAAAGTAAAACACAAGTCAGCTTTGAAGCAGTCTTTAAACGCCCAAATTGGAGGCAGCGAAACATCTGCTCTTCTTTCCGGCTCTCGTCTCAGAGGAAATTTAGAAAGGTATTAACTAATTGAAGAAGTTAAGAAAATATATTATGTATAGGGTAATTCCAGAAAGGGGTGTCTGTCAGTGACAGCAGGACGCGTCTTGTCATGTGCTTCAACATCACAAAGTACCTCTCAGTTGCTCATAAAAACCGTCACTGACAGACATTTTTTACAATATTTCTGGAATTGCCCATAATAGAAAATCATTGTTTTTAAAAACACAATTCTCTTAATTTTTGACAGAGTTTTGAATATTACTTTTGAAGTTGTTATGTACTTGACCCAAGAATCATTCAACTGGATAGTGATGCTAGCTGTCATGGGATACAATGGGTACATATTTGTGTCAGTTATAGCAGGAGCAGGGCTTGGATATGCTCTGTTTGGAGAATCTGTTGCCAATTCAAAAATTCAAAACGTCAAAATGAAAGCTGCTATGATGTCATGTGGAGATTGTCAAGGTAACTTGTGATAGTCTTCATAATTGCTTTGCTTGTGTACAGAACAATTGATTATTATTGTGTACAATAATATTGAAATCTACTTATCTGATTTAGATGATTACTGACAGTTTTCCTGAATTTTCTACCTTACAGTGAAAGAAGAAGAAGAAACAGATGAGAACGATCCTGGGCAGTCTGATCCTCCTACCGATTCTCAAGCTATTCCTTCTATTTCAGGGTCAATAAGTCGAAGTGTCATGGTTCACTGTGATCCATAAGTTTAAGATTCTCTTCAGTAAAATCATAAGATGGCATGATTAACAATATAATCTTTTGAATTGCATCTCACAAAAATGAAAGACATCTGTGAAATTTAGTGATGGGCAATTTTTTTTTCCTTTTACTTTTGTGCCACATGGATTGATGGTAAAAAAACTGTGATATTTTGCTGCTTGACAAGTAATTCAGTTTTAACTTGATTAAAATCTGCGTTGTTATGCCTTGCTAGATTTGGAACATGGAGGGAAAATGTATGCTCAGCTGCAGGACAGCAAATTGAAGTTTATATGTTTTTTTTTTTAACTTTATGATTATTATATATATATGTATTGATTATCATTTGTAATAGTTTATTGCATGCAATCCTTTAAGATGGATCCAGCTTGTGCAGACTCTTTAATAACTTTGAGAGCGTCTCATGTGTGTGGACTGACTATCTCTTTCCTAAATTTAAAATGGGATTAAATCGAATGGAGCACAAACTCATTGTGTTGACCCACTATCCCTTTTCAAAATCTTTAACTGGGATTAAATCAAATGGACCACAAACCCATTTGTTATGAATGTCAATGTGAGCAATATAGACTGCTCCCTTTCAGGAATATTTGGTTGTTTACTAGTCAATGTTGTTAGCCAAAATTTCTAATGAAAAGCATAATGTATAAGACTGATTTCTTCTTGCCTTAACATTCAGATTATCTTGTAATGTAGGTTTTCCTACTAATCACCTTTCTTGAGGATTGTTTTATACCAGAATTTTAACCTAGAATATAAGACATCTTATTTCTCTTTGCTTTGTAATTATGATGCCCTCATGTGTCACTTCCCTGTAGGCAGTCCCAAGTGAGCCAAATACAATTCTAGGGAGAGAAATAAAATAAAATATCGAGCAATGTTTAACTCTAATTTCTTAATTATTATTTTTTCAATATGAAATTATAAAATGACCCATGAAGTTTTACACTTTTACAGCCTTAACATAAGGTTCAGTCCATCATTTCAATTTTTCTATGGTCTTGAAATTCTGTGCTCTTCAGATGTGGTGATAAAGAGCCTTTGAAGAACACAACCAAGTAACAAGTAGCAATGCTTCAGAGCAGCTCAATAGAGTTAAAAATAAAGGCTTTGAAATGACAAACAATGTAACAACTTGAAGTAGACAACATTTTATAATTGCCTCATTCAGAGTCAGAAAAGTTTTCTTCTCCAATGTCCAATTCTTCTATGTCCTTAAACAAATCTTCATCAACTTCAACCTTAATATTATCATCATCAAATGGCTTTGAGTCTGTAATGAGTAAAAAAATTAAGTTAGTCACAGTCATATGTATCCCTGTGGAGCTCTTGGAATGCTTTGTTCTGTATAATGTTACCTTCTGAATCCTCGAGGAATTTCAAGTCTGACTGAACAAGAGTACTGTCATTCATAAACATCTGTCTTCCTGTCAGTTTTCCTGTATCTTTTTCTTTCAAAACTTTTAAATGAGCAAATTCAGCATCAAACTTAGCTTTCCAGGCAAAAAATGTCTCTGGATTGACAAGGGTGCCTTCAAACCGTTTCTGAAATAGTAAGCGACATTCAAGAGCTTGAGCAAAATACAACCACACTCCATGGTTAAAGGTAACAAACACGGCCCTGCCCAATCTCATGTGAAAACTTATGCCAATAAATATATTGGAAGTGTGAAAAGAAAATTTTGTGCCAATGAGCAAATAACCATAATTTGTTCCTTACCCTTTCTGCATCTTCTTCCTCTCTGATCTTCCTGTCTCTTTCCTCATCTTGACTTCTCTTTGCATTATCCCAATTGGTTGAAAGCCATTCTTGTGCAGCAGAAACTAATGTAAAGATCATAACTTCACCCATTACAATCTCGGCCTACAATAATAACAATAGCACATTACCTCAAAGCAAAATTATATTGATAAAATAATACAATACATATGGAGGAGAAAATTCGTGGGCACCTGTTCTAGCAGGTGGTCTTTTAATCTGACTTCATCATCATCACCAAAATGTTCCATATCTTCTATTTCAATTTCCGGAGGATCTTCGGGGTACCTTTCTGTGTATGTGAATTTAAGTGTGCATGCATACCCGGACCCCTCTTCAGCGTCATACTCTTCTGATTTAACTGGGATTTGAAACTTGACAGGAGAATCCCTCGAGAGTACTGAGGAAAATAGAAATATATATTCAAAAACAGACAATTTATAAATAAAATAAACATAAAAAGAAATCAATAACTTTGAAAAATGGACATAGTGATAGCGCAGAAAATAGGGACACTCGTTGAGATATTTACACTAGTAGTTAAATTAGGAAAATGAAATAAAAATGAACAATAATTTTTAAAATGTAATAAGTGATGCTACCTATACAGAAATTGATAGAGTGTAAATAGTTCTTTTCAATGTACCGGACAGCCGGAGGATAGGTTAAGGTCTCTACCTTCGAGTTCACCGCAGTAGATTGACTCTAGAGCTTCTAGCTCATTGTTCTGTTCCTCCTTGTGATTCATCTTAGTCACGACAGTTATTGGACAAAACTGCAAACGATGACAAGTAAAAAAGTCTAGTAAAATGCTAAATCTGGTCAAGTTTCATCGTAACGTGTACCAATCCAATCAATTTCAACAGACGAAGACGAAAATTTGGAGTGGGAGTGGGGGGGCTGAGACTCTCACCAACATCTTAAACAAAAAAACTCTTTTTTTTCTTCTTTTTTATCAAGAATTTATGAAGGATTCTCAATAAATTTAATGTAATGTGTAAAAATAGAAAAGTATTTCTGCTAAGGATTATTGTCGTGATAACTTTTGCAAGAAAAGTGGCGTAATAAAATCTTTTTAGTTTCTTACAGTTTGGATGAGGGCGCGCGAGCGGGGTAAAATTTGACTTGTTTCGCGTTACTTCACAATTTACCTTTCATGAAGTCAGACGTACATACTTCTCGCTTCTTTTCGCAAGGCCCATATTGGGGATTTACTTACTACATTTATCACTGTTCTTCCCTTTCCTTTTGTGGTCTTTATCCAGACAAAATGCTGTGCGATATACCGGTAAGTCTTGTGACCGCCGCATCGGATGGTTTTTTCTGGGTTCAGCAACGTTAAATGTAAAGGGATAAGCAACCTCACTCATTTATTATTTACGTACCTTTTTGCTGTGTACTTACTGACAATAAACCTGCCACAAATTATTTATATTGCCCCTTAATGGAGCCATGGAACTCGCTCTTGGGGTGTTCTTGTAAACAATAATAATTATTATTGTTTACAAGAACACCCCAAGAGCGAGTTCCATGGCTCCATTAAGGGGCAATATAAATAATTTGTGGCAGGTTTATTGTCAGTAAGTACACAGCAAAAAGGTACGTAAATAATAAATGAGTGAGGTTGCTTATCCCTTTACATTTAACGTTGCTGAACCCAGAAAAAACCATCCGATGCGGCGGTCACAAGACTTACCGGTATATCGCACAGCATTTTGTCTGGATAAAGACCACAAAAGGAAAGGGAAGAACAGTGATAAATGTAGTAAGTAAATCCCCAATATGGGCCTTGCGAAAAGAAGCGAGAAGTATGTACGTCTGACTTCATGAAAGGTAAATTGTGAAGTAACGCGAAACAAGTCAAATTTTACCCCGCTCGCGCGCCCTCATCCAAACTGTAAGAAACTAAAAAGATTTTA
>NW_026267180.1:824100-838378 GCF_000697945.3 Frankliniella occidentalis
GGCCCTGCCCGCCCCACGGACTCGTCTACCATCCCAGGGGAGACGCTGGCAAGGAGGATGTCGTCGACGCCGTCGTGCCCCGGGCGGGGCCGCCCAGGCCGCAGACCGGGATCGCCTTCTTCCTGCCGCTGTAGAGCATAGGGACGACCTGGCCAGGGATCAGCCAGTGTGATACATCACACAATGGTGCTCATTATAACAGGACGGGATGGCGTCAGCACACGGCATTATATTGTCCAATAAAGTTTGCCCGGCGTGGCCTCGCGCACGCCCCAGTGCGATGTACATGTGCGCTCAGTGAGTCCGCACGCTGGTGCCGCCCATAGTGCTCGCCGCAGTCCAATGGCAACAAGCCTGGTAGAACTGCTTGCAGTCTTTAGCTTGCTCGGCGGAGCTGCAGCCAACCCTTTGAACCTTTTTGTGAGTTTTTTGACATTGCTTTTTTACTTTTTCTCTTCCTTCTCTTTCCCCCCTCATACAATAGCAGCAATAGACTTTGCAGTCGGTGTACTTTTTCGAAAACTGCGGTGTTTTTTGTGTGAATTTCGGAAACTACGACCTGTTATGAACAGTATATTTGTTTTACATCGAGTAAAAATGACATTGCTCTAACTAATTATTGTGATTTTGGTCGGTAAGCCATGACTTCTGACCGTGAGACTGACTGCAGGCGCGCGCATCAGTGTGTCTGGGGTACAGAATCAATTTTGTAAACTTGTGGAAGTTTAGTGAACTTCAAAGAACTTCATTAGGCTTCGATGAAATGCGGTAGATTGCGATAAACAACGGCCGGTGAACTTCGTCGAACATCGAGTGAAGTTCACTTCCACTTCGGTTGTAGGATCTTTATAGGAGACTATTTTCCCTATGTATTTTATGGGGTAAAAGGTATCGTCCTTTGGTGTGTTCTAATTTAGAAACATCAATTCATGTATGAAGTATGAAAATTACAAGGCACGGTTGTGTGATCATTTTGAAAGGCGCGTTGTCCTATGTATTCCATAACTAGACATGTTTTTCAGTTGTGTGAGCGTAGTTTTGAGAACACTTGTCAAATTTACTACACGTTCATTTTAATTCCGTCCAGTGTAGTCCATCACACAAACGAGTCTGCGCATGCGCGCGACTGAGATCCTTTACAATACTGCGCAATAGAGGCGATTTCGAATATGTTTTGGCACCGTTTATTGTGTGTTGGCGTTGGCAGTTTGAAACAAAATAAAGAATGATTGGCAAGCAGGTTAGTCGTCGCTGTTGTTTGTCGCTAAGTTAGCGTCCTTTGCGATGGATTTGTGGTGTCTTCCTCCATGACATCTGCCTGTACACGACGTACACGACGTTCAATGACATGGCGGCATGAACGAGGGTGGGAAATATTAAAGTCATAGTAAAGTTATAATGGCGCTCATTTTTGCAATGCAATTATCGCACTTATTGTGGTGAAGTAATTTAGAAATTAGGTGAATCCGTTACTTACCGTTTCGTAACTGCTGCCAAGTTCCGCAAATGCAAGCTCTTAAGGCGCCTGGCAGATAGGCAATATCTTGCCTGCAGTGCATGCATGCACCGCGGGGTGGCCTACCCTGAGCTGGACAGGCGCTGAGCTCCCGTAATTTGGCTAATGTACCTGAGGGAAACGGGCAGACTTTCTGGACTATCCCTAAACATCTTTCTAGGCGCATACATACAGAAAGATTAGCGGCCTAAATATTTGAAGCAAATCTTTCAGGGCCCGTACTCGGTTTACGCCGAGAAAGGGTACCCATGTGGTCCGAAAGAGAGCAGCGGGAAGATGAAGCTAGATCTGAAAGCAACCAGAGTCGACATGAGAAAGCAGAACGCGTTGCAGTTGATCACAGTCAGCTTCAACACGACAACGCCGCTTGTCGACGAAATGTGGGTGAGTAGACTATGCCATAATGCGCGCTTCAGATTTGGCTGTTGAAACGCACCACAAAGAAGTCAGTTACAAAACTCTCAGAGCAAAGATTTGACCTAACGAGCTTCTTGACATCGAAGTGGCATGAAAGTAATACCCTGCGGCTCAAATTATTAGCGGAGCACGCTTCGTCCCCACGGCGCTTGACTCCATGTTTTTCGAGCAAGGAAGCAAGGACTTATTGGCATACTGTAGGACGCTAGGCCGGGGTTGCTGCCCACCGGCCTGGCTGTGCAGGAGGTGAACGTTGGGCGGCCTACCTTACGGCGCACCCCGCTACAGCCGCGCCGGCTACCGCGGTCGAGACTCCATCATTTTTTCCGGATAACTGTGCGGTGTTTCCAAAGGAGCAAAGACTGGCGCGGTTTGGACATCGTGTAAGGCGACATCACGATCAATGACTTGTCAAGTGGGGGGCGAAATATGAACTGTGCAAAACAGTCAACACTGTTCCTACAAAGCATTCGCTTTGCAGAGCTGTGAAGTATTTTGCTCCTTTGTAACTACGAAGCATTTACTTCGCAATTACAAAGTGATGCTTTGCAATTGCGAAGCAATGAAAACGCTGCAAAGCATCGCTTTGCAATTGCAAAGTGTCACTTTGTAATTGCAAAGCATCACTTTGTAATTGCGAAGGAAATGCTTCGTAGTTACAAAGGAGCAAAATTCTTCGCATGAATTTAACCGTGAAATACAGCGTTCTGAGTAGAAGCTCGACGTTCTTCATGTCCCTGTCGGCTTCCAGGGTAGGGCCCGCATTGACGGTTACTCAAACGGCGAGTGGAAGCCGAACGCGCTCTTGTTCGCCTTCCAGGACCATGGCTGCTCCAACCTGCGCACCCACATCCCGCAACTCTTCAACGCCCTGTTCAAGAAAGAGGGCGAGGGGAAAGAGTGCTCCGTCCGACCAGTAAGCAGGCAACAACTTGTTGCAACAATACTTGCGTCCGCTCACGTTTAGTGTGCAAAGATAAAATGGTTTAAACATTTCTAAGAGATCGCTCCTGTCAGATGGGACTGGGCCGCGCGCCTATTTCATTTCCAGGGCGTGTACACCGTGGTTGACGAGCCAATGAACTGGACCTTCCCCAAGTTCCCCGTGCTGCCGTACGGGTTCTTCAGGTTCCACGTGACCGGGGGTGTCGGCGAGGACGTGTACGGCTGCCACAACGTCGAGGGCCGGGTCGTCCCCAGAAAGCACGGATGATTGTTTTATCTCTTTAATGAATATTCCAATTTTCCTATACGGCATAAATAATATAGAAGCTCTTAAATTGTTAAATAAACTAACATGCAGCACTTTCTATCCCATGGGCGTGTAAAGTTAAGTACGCTCACACGAGCAATGTGCGGTGCCATATACTAAACGAAACGACTTCGAATTGAAAATAATTTTGCAGGATTGCACTCTTCTTAGTCCCTCCTCTCTGAAAATCTATGGGTTTGTCAATTTTCGCGTCATTTTGCCTCTCACCAGGACGCTCATCTCACGTGAAACGCTCACGCGTGCTTAACTTTACACGCCCCTTGTGAACATAAGTGTAAGCTTAAATGAAGTGTGACTAGGCTTGTTATTGTGGGCTCACCTTCCTGGACTAACCAAACGTGCGAGCCGGTTGCCCACCTGCAAGAATAACTCTCAAACAATTGTTTTTTAATCGCGATAAAATACCTTCTGTTTCCGTGAAAGAGTTACCGGAAACTGCTCCTGATGACAAAGCCAAACATCGTGGTTAGATGAGGGTCATGCCATTTTTTTTTGTGACGCTCGCTGATGTGTGCCGTTGATCAGCCCATGAGTCCAGTGTGTCCGCACACGCCGTCTGCGTCCTCTGCGCGACCCGCCCACCATGGCTGCATGCGGGAGGCTCAGGCCAGAGGTGGTTCAGGTTAGGTTGGCAACGAGCCTGTTGCAGCTGTCCGCCGCCTTGAGCCTTCTCGGGCCAGGAGTCTCTTCCAGCTCGACGGGGTTTGTGAGTATTTTAGTCGTTCCTATTATTGCAAACAATGTAAGTTGCTCTCTCTATGTATACACATTAATACTTTCTGTGCCTTTTCGACAAAGTTCTATGATATTAAAAAAATAAAGGCACGCGGCGCTAAGATATTAACTGTGAAAATATTTCAGGGAACATATTACGCATACGCTGAGAAATTTTACAATTGTGAACCCAAAGAGGCAAACGACGCGACGGTAATACAAATGGCTGTAACAAAGTATAATGTGAATAAGGCGCATGTACCGCAAACACTAACGGGCAACGTCACCTTGTTGAAGCCATTCACTGACAAACAATGGGTAAGTACAGGCTGTAATTTGAGACCTGATCAGGCAATACCAAAGGGTTCTAAATGACGTCAATCGGCATTAAAATGAGGTGAATTAATGTCACAATGAAGCCCGGAAATGATTATAGAATACTGCAATGCACCTACCCTATGAGAAATTATCAATCCAAAAGACATCAATTTGACGTACATGACGTGATTTTGACGAAAACTTGTCCCGTGATTTGATGATGTTTTGACGAATTTACGTCAAATTGATGTATTTTTAATTAATCGTTTCTCACTGGGTAGCCGTTACAACCCGCCCCCTTCCCCCCCAAAAAAGGAATACTAAAAAAACAAAACATAAACAAACATAAACATAACTCATATAAATCAAGGCGAAGGCGAGTCTTGCGCTATTACAAATTTGCCGGGCTACCTGGGCTACTCTGAGTCGGTTTTGGGCATTCCCCCACAGTGCATCGTGTTCTACAAGTAGTCATGCAAATCACCCGTTAAATCTAACATATGAGTCGCTGTGAGTATCCACTTTCTCAGCTTTGAACCGCCAGAATTTGACATGAAATGCTATTTCCAGGTGGGATTCTATCCCAAGACCTTTCAATCCCAGTGGTAACTTGCTAGCCCCTGATCCACGTGGCACAGGCTTACGTGCCTCTAGTGGTTTAACACGTTCAGTGCCACACGACCACCATGTTTCCAAATAGCTAATTTTAAGTTTTAATTTCTCAAACCCTGGGGGTTGATGCTAGACCAAAAATATGTCTGGCCTAGGGGTGTCTCGGGTAGACAATCAAAACCCCGCCTTTGGCCTGTGGATCGGAGATAAAGATACGACCGGTAGGTGTCCATATGGCACTCAAGGTTTTGTATTGGACGACAACATGATGGTCGTATGGCATTTCAAAGACACAGGGCTTACGACCTCTATGTGGTCATTTGGCACGAACGGGCAGTATTTCTTGCAGGGAACCTGGCCGCGACTTACCCCGACCTCGGAGTGGTCGTATGGCACATGGGGACTGTCGTTATACGACCAACTTGTGGTCGTATGGCACTCAGGGACTGGGGGTATACGACCACCGTGTGGTCGTATGGCACTTGGCACCATGAAAGGTACGACCACATGGTGGTCGTATAACTGAAGGTCCTAAATGCCATACGACCACACGGTGGTCGTAGGCAGATGTCGCTGAGTGCCATACGACCACACGGTGGTCGTAGGCGAATGTCGCTGAGTGCCATACGACCACACGGTGGTCGTATACGACCAGTCCCCAAGTGCCATACGACCACACGGTGGTCGTATGCCACCAGGCCCGAAGTGCCATACGACCTCTCCGTGGTCGTGGCAGTCTCTGCCGGGCTCTTGGGCAATGTTAGGCGCTTGAATGCCGCACGACCACACCAGAGGTCGTGCACTTTTTGGCACCCTTGTGCCGCACGACCACCGTGAGGTCGGACACTTTTTAAATTAAAAATGGCCTGGCACTGAACGTGTTTTAAACTCATGTTTACATAACGTAAACATGACAAATTCTATCACTGTGCAAAACAGTCAAATATTCGTCACATTTTAGTCTTGGTCAATAAGTGGTCAATTCCAAGTCACAATGTAGCTGCTGTGACTTGTTTGATAAAAATTAGGTCAATATTTTGTCAGTTTGATGTCTTGACCAATCTCTGTTACTTGGGAATAATGAGGAATGCAGGTAGAAAAAGCAACAAAACTGCTTTATGTATGACTGCGATCCAAGCTAAAATGCGCATTTAATATGCAAAAAGCGCTTAAAATGCGCCTAAGCCGTCTAAAATTCGCGTTTTAGATTGGACATATAATGCAGTCATGATGCAGTTCTGCTACCAGGGTAGCCCCATTGAGCAATGCAATATCAGACCGATATCGGAAAACGATGTCAGACATAAGAAATTTGTCGGTTTTCGCATCAGATTGATAAAAATGTGGTCTTGAAATTGACACGTTTCTGATAACTGATATCGTTCTGCTGACATCAGTCTGACATTTCATTGCTCACTGGGGCGTCCTCTCTGATACAACCTACTGTGATAAATGGTGGAAACGGGTGCAGGAAAACCTTTCATGGAATAGACGATGTCGTACTATTGAAATTAAAAATTTACAAGCACTGTGTTTCGCAATGGAATAGAACGACGATCATGGGAGATTGTATTGGGTGTCCAGGCCAAGACATGACAGTACGTTGGGTTGCCGTTGCCTATGCACTGACTGCGGCTGCAGGCTGCAGGCGCGGGGCGGGTGGCGGGGGAGTGGTGGGGGATCTGCCACTCCACCACCACCCACCCCACGCCTGCAGCCCCTGCAGCCAGTGAATAGGCAACCCAACGTACTGTCATGTCTCAGCTTGGACACCCAGTACAAGTATGACTCATTTTCCTAGTGAGAAATTATCAAAACTATACCGTTTCGACGTCGATTTCACCATTTTGACACAGTTTCAATGACAATTTTTCGGTGTCGATTCAACTGCTATTTCTCACTAGGAATGGTCACAAAATATATCGAAAATATTTTTCACAGTGCATGCAAAACTAGTTTGCTCATTTGGTCAACGCTATTTGATTTGGCGCAACTAACGGAGACGTTTGAGACATCCCCGAGGACTTCGGCCTATTTTCCCACAGTTGCCCCTTCGTGAAATCCCAGTTGTTTCAACAGTGTGTGGAACTCAGCCAGGTTCTGATTCTTTTGAATCAGATGTGCCTGTTGTCCATCCAACAAGAGTGGCACGCGAGTACTGTTACAAATTATTTTACACCAGTGCACTTTTTAAAGGGACATGCCAACATTTGAACCCGTGTAGAATTTCAGCTCTCTGCGACAAAGGCTCGCACCTCGCGCTCAAAAGTTTTTGGTTTCCACGAATAACAAAACCCCTGGCGGCTTCCAGGGAAGGGTCCGCAACGACGCGTCCTCCAACGGTGGGTGGAAGCCAAACGCCCTCGTCTTCCCGTTCAAGGACAAGGCTTGCTCCAACTTCCGGATGCACATACCAGGCCTTTTCCGGGCCTTGTTCAAGACGGAGGCCGAGGACCAAAAGGAGTGCTTCGTCCGGCCCGTGAGCAGCCATATTGACGCATTCTTCTCGTGACTTGCACAGCAAATCCAAGTGTACGATTGTCGCACACCTGCAGGTGAGTGAAAAAATTCACTCGTCTGCAGTTGTGCGACAAACTTCCTACACACCTGCGGCTGTGTGAATAACTATTCACCCACTTGGGCTGAGTAAATGGCTACCTTTCCAAATGTATGAATTTTAATTCGCTCCAGTACAACTATGTGTGAATATTTTGTCGCACACCAACCTACAGGTGTGTGGACATTTTGTCGCTCACCTGCAAGCGTGTACATTTTTCACACACGTGTGTAGGTGTGTGACATTTGTACACTTGGATTTTCATGGAAATTCTGTACACGATTACACAAATTACCGGTTAAATCACTTGTGTTTTACAGTGCAATGTATACTTGATAGTTGGGCAAGGCGATGTCAGCGCTGTTCTGACTTGCAGGGCGTGTACAGCGTCAACGAACCGGTAAACTTTACCTTCCCTAAGTTCCCTGTGTTACCTTATGGGTTGTACCGGTTCCACTTGACCATCGGCGAGGGCGAGGAGACAGACGCCTGCATAAACGTAGATGGACGACTTGCCCCTAGGAAGCACAAGTACTCATGACTACACAGCCATGGATATAATCAACTCTCAGGTCAGTTGTCAATCCACTGGACATACAGGAGTATGACTATCACCTGCACTGGAAACGCAAGTTTGTGTGAATGTCACACACCAGTAGGTAGGTGTGTTAACGCAAATTCGTACACTTGAGAAGTAAAGGTGTGAATATAACTTTGAAATTCACATACTTCTCCATGTTTACACACTTACAAGTGTGCGACGTTCACACACTAGGATTTTCGGTGTGAATCAATTAACTCTGTTTTAAACGAGCGACAACTTATTCACACTGTTTCAGGTGACCGCATTGCATGGCGATTCCCACTCCGGTAGGTCAGCAAGATTGACATCCTTCGCAAGTGAACGAATTGATTCACGCGATATGCGCCTTTATTAATACCCGTGTCGTGTCCATAGACCAGGAAGGAAAAGTTCTCAAACTTCTTGCTGGAAGCTGTTTCTAACTCTATGAATGTGTTACCTTTGCAGGGTACAGTTGTGGTGTCGATACTGTGACCTCATCCTGACTCTGACTGCGGTGGTGTCGCGGGCCGCGTCGTGAGCCGACTGCCGCTCATTAGAAGCGCCTGCGCAATGAGCGCGCACCCTCACCCCCTCAGCCCCATACTAGCACTTTACTGGGTACCTATTTATACATAGGACGAGTAACACTCACGAACAGTAACACGGCGAGTTTGTTAAGTTGCTAGGAAGATCGGGGCAATTCCAGGAGAAATGGCCAATCATGTCCGTCCGTCACGCGATTTGTGAGCGACTGGGAGGCGCAACATTGTTTTACAAAACATGTCCTGACTCCCCATCTCAAGACGCGTCCAGTGATGTTTTGTACGAAGCCGTGGCACCACTCTCAGTCACTCACAAATCACGTGCCGTGCGGACATTGGCCATCGACAGTTAGTCATTTTATTTTGCTAAGAAAACGAAAGTTCCCAATTACTTCCAGAGAATTATCTTTATTACTGTTCTCACAAAATTTGCGAGTAACTACTGCTCTACAAAGTAGTTCGTATCTTCTTAGAAAAATGTTAGTACAGGGCTGAGAGTGAGCAAACATCAACAAAATAAATTTTAAAAAAATGTGGTGATACGAGATCAAAAACTTTATCCTTGTGGATACCTTCAACAAACTACGGCGTCGATTTTGTCGTCGTCGAACAAATTGTGAACACCTGTACATAATAATAGTGTTGAGAGGAAGGTATAAGGAAGAAGTGCATGCAATGCACCAGCAGCGTGCGTATGCAGGAGCAGGACTGCCTCCGACATACGAAATACAAGTAACCCGCCGTCAAATGTCGGTTCACGTGCAGTTAACGTGTATCGTGTAATGTGTTTGTGTAATGCAGCCAACGTTGTAAACAATAATACGAGAGGGCCGCGCACTTTTTAAGTGCCCCCAATAAATTTTCGTTTTGTACTCCTCCCTCCCTGTTGCACTGAGCGCCGGGAACCTGCAGGAGAGACTCCTCAAGCAGTTCTTTTTACGGCTTTATCGTGGAACTGGTATTGGGAAGGAGGGGAGGGCGAGCTGACGAAGCCGTCTGAGCAGCAGGCCAACCAACCCCTGACCGCCTCCTCCCGACCCCTGGTCGGTGATGGTTCAAGGCTTGACCGTGGGGAGGTCGTATGCGTGCGAGGGAGACAGGTTGCTCGTTCCACCAGTCCCATACTATCTCTCTCGCACTTGCACTTACTAGCTCCCCGTCCGACTGCGTTCCTACGCGAGTCTCCTTATGGCCCGGGGGCTCCGGCCCTGAGGGCCCCATCCGACCTTGAAGGAGATGAAGGGCTTCGTCGAGAAGCTGCAGTGGAGTACTGCGCGGAGTGCAGCGGAGTAACAGCGGAGTGCAGAGAAGTGTAGTGGAATGCAGCAGAATGCAGCAGAATGCAGCAGAATGCAGCAGAATGCAGCAGAATGCATCAGAATGATGCATCAGAATGCAGCAGAATGCAGCAGAATGCAGCAGAATGCAGCAGAATGCAGCGGTGTACATCGGAGTGCAGAGAAGTGCATATGGGTGCAGAGGAGTGCAGCGAAAGCGGAGTGCAGTGCAAGCGGAGTGTAGCGGAGTGCAGCAGAGTGCAGCAGAATGCAGCAGAGTGAAGCGACTGCACGCCGAGATGATGACTGAGGCCCCAGTAATTTATGACGTGGAGCCCGAAATTTGTTTTTCTTCGTTTGGCCGTCCCGCGCCTCTGCCGTGTATGGAGCGCGGGCTAATACGCATAACGGTGTGTGTGTGTGTGTGTGTGTGTGTGTGTGTGTGTGTGTGTGCGTGTGCGCGCGCGCCCCTGTGTGAGTGAGAGAGGCGGGAGGGGCAGCATGCACACCCTACCCTGAACTGGAAGTACAAGACGCTCTGTCGCGAGCGTCTACCAGGCAAATACCCTGCCCCCTCCCCCCCTCTTCCTCCTCGCTTTCACGAAGGACCTCGTCTCATGCATTGTCCCAACCAAATACTTTTTCTTTGCAGGAAAGGGGTGGAAAGGAGAGGGTAGGGGTTCCCAAAATCAATTATTCTTTATGGCTTTCCCTGTAATACGATCGTTTTCATTTCTGTCAGAGACACTGTTAAAAAACTGTCGTAAATTAACAGCGAAAGTTTAGTTTATTTTTTTAGTTTTTCTAACGAACACTCTGTCAATTCAAATGTCTACATATTGTATACTTTAAATAAAGCGTAAACGACGTGTATACTTTAATTAATGTGTACATGGCATGTACGCTTTTATAAATGCGTACATGGCCATGTACACATTTACATGGGCATGTATACATTAATTAAAGTATACATGTCATGTAACTTTATTTTTTAAAGTTTCTAAAGGGTTCAAATGAAAACAACATTGTCATTTTAAAACCAGCCGTGATCGTGTGGGGCAACTACAAGTGCACACACGCACACGGAGAAAAAAAAAGAGAGATGGAAGAAAAGGAGAGAGAGATGGGGCAGCGAAATGCGCATCGCGGTCCTGCCCGCAATTAAGTGCGATAGTCGGCGCGGACATTCCATTTTTCCAACACGTTTTATTGCCGTCTGCTACTGTTGGCTCCAATAAAACATAATTAATTGTTTAGCTCGTCTCGTCCTTCGTGTCTCCGTCCGTCAGTGTGTGCGTCCGTTCGTCATCGTCAATCGTATAGCTCGTCTGTCTGTCTGTTCGTTCCTTCGTCAGTCCCTCCTAGCCCTTAGTCCGGTCCCTCTTTTTCACTGAGCGCAGCGCAATGGACTGCGGATGTCTATTTTTACTCCGTTTCTCAGTACGGCGGTCCGCCAACCTGGACGCAATGCGCACCGCGCACTCCACACTCTGCAAAATAAAAGAAACGAACGAAAGGAAAAAAAATAACGATGACAACAGAAATAACTCTGAGGCAACCCGAGTACTAAACTTGGCCGATCGGTTGCCTTGCCGGGATGAGGTCATGAAGCGGCGGGTCATCTCGGTGACTTCACACTGACGTCCGAGTGACGTCACCGGCACGTCACCGTGGGGCAAGGACCGGCCGGCTGTCCTACACGGCTAGACACGTTCCTAAAAGTAGCGTACACCCTCGTCTCATGCACCAAATAAATGTCTGTATCATTATTTGTAAAAATAAATCTCATATTCATGTCTCTTGAGTGATTTACGACTGTAAATAGTAAAATAGAAGAGCGAAAAGTGCAAGCAGCACACAAGGGTTTACTCAGGCCTTAGGTCGATGACTTTTGATAACAGATGTACTCGGCGGTACCCGGCGGTAAGTACCCGTCCCCACCCTGTCGCTCGCTGCGGCGGTGGTGGCGGTCTGTTCACCTCAAAGCAACTCTTTGACTTCTCCCGACTCCGTGCCAACCGAACCGCGGGGAGAGTGGGGGGGGGGGGGGGGTCTGTGTGTGCCACTATGTTGCAGCTCCAGGCCACCCTCCGCCAAGAGTCACACCGCTGACCATCAGAGCAGGGCGTATAAGTTGTCCTTCTGTGTGAAGCTGCAATAACTGTAAAAGACAATCTTATTTTAGAGAAGCAGTTCGAATTATCCTATAGGATATCCCTTCAATCAAAATTCTCTTATAAAGCTTCACATCGAGGTATCTAAATTGAGTTCTTTGGAATACAGATTTTCTGCGTTTATGCAATTTCTCACGAATAATAATAATAAAAACAAGCATTGCAGTAAGAACCTCAAATTTTACAAAAAAATTCTTAAAACGACAATGATTTGTATATTGTTATAAACAAAGGTATGGTAATCGAAAATTAACCCAGAAAATTAAAGAAGAATTTGGCTGGTTAATGAGTTTAAAATGAGGTATGATAACGCCCCACAGTTAGGCAGCACCTTGCTCTTCAGTACATGGCGGGTGAGCGGGTGGCCTACCCTGCTGTTGGCAGGGGCTCTTTGGCCAGACGGCCCATAGTGGTTGTGGTTGGGGTTAGAGTCGGAACGGGAACGTGGTGATGCGGGGATCCCCGTACTCGACACGGCGGATTGCCTCAGCGCGTCGCTGCAGGGCGCACGTGGCCTGCAGGGTCAAGCAGACCACGAGGGAGACAATGAGTGATACTACTACTGAGGGTCGCTTCCTTACGGCACGACCTGCCTGGGGGAAAAGGGGGAGGGGGGATGTCCGACACATTCGTTCGATCGAGAGGGAGGGAGGGCCACTGAGCTACCTCATCGATAGCTCGTGAGATTGCGACGAGCGTGTGCGATATTTATAGGATCGCGACATATCCCTCCCTCCCTTTCTCTCCCTCTGTCTGTCTGTCTGTCTCTCTGTCTCTGTCTCTCTCTCTCTCTCTCTCTCTGTCTCTCTCTCTCTCTCTGTCTCTCTCTCTCTCTCTCTCTTCCCCCCCTATATTTTCCTTCCCCCCTCTCCCATCTAATACAAAATTGGCTCCAGGCTGACAAACTTTAACTCATCTGCTGTTGGCCTATTATCGAGTATGACAATGCCCCACAGAAATAAGCTATCCGTCTAATACGGATGCTGAACTCTTTTAACTCTCCCTCTCTTCTGATTGCACCATGTCACGATGACTCAAGACTCGGCGGGGTGTCGCTGCGCACGCTCTTCTTCTCTCCCCCGACTGACATGAAGCGGGTGCGGTGCGGAGAGCTGTCGCTCCCAACACTCGTCCAGGTTTGGACAAAGCTGGAGAAGACTGCCGGCTGTGTCGTCATCATGCGCCGCAGGAGCACTGGCGCAGCGCGTCACGTACTGTCAACACCTCTCTGTCTCTGTCTCTCGTCTCTGTCTCTGTCTCTCTCTCTCTCTCTCTCTCTCTCTCTCTCTCTCTCTCTCTCTCTGCTTTTGTTTTTTTATGTACCTCATAATTGGTACAACCTAATGGGGCTTCTAGCCCTAATGTACCATTCTTTTTGCACAATAAATCAAAATCAAAAATCAAATCAAATCTCTCAAAATCTAATATTGATCGAACACATCAGATGCCAGCGAAGAATTTGGGAGTTGTTGTGATTGCGAAAATCATCCTTTATTTGCGATACAAATTTGTGTTACGGCACCTTGGAATAAGAAGAGTCCATGGATTCAGTAGCCTGCAGAATCCACACAGTTCTTTGCTACATTGCGTATCTTGCAGCTGGAACTGGGCGCCTTTTCGACACATGAGTATAACAACAGCTCACTTCTAGCGACCGTTAAGAAAACCGCTTACCTCTGGTGACCATCTGGAAAACTGCTCACCTCTGCAGACTGTTTGGAAAACCGCTTAAATGACTTTGTTACACAATTTGAGTTATTGGTATCATTAGAATCAGCGTCTTTCGAGGATCATTTTGATACCAATATATCTCAAAATGTGTGAACAAGTCATATTTAAGCGGTTTTCCAAACAGTTCTCGAGTGTCGTTTAGTTATAGGGTGTCGAAAAGCATGAGACCAATCCTTTTGTTAGCAAGTGTAGCTGACAAATTGTCTGTAACCAAACCACGAGCAAAACGTTTGCTGGGTATTGTCTGCGCAAAATATAAGTCTTACGACACACATATCGCATATCGCAGGATCACATTCATACAGTTGGTATCGCATGACTCGACCTCCTCCTCGTCTGTCTGTCTGTCTGTCTGTCTGTCTGTTTCTTACCCTCCTCTTTTTCTCTCCCCTCCCCATCCCTCTCTTCATTGTCGAGTGGTTTGCAAGGCTCACCAGAGGCTCACCCACTTTATTCAGATTGCCCGCGCTGTGCTACTGCTAGAATTGGATTTGTATGAGGGTGATGGTAAGTCTGGCCCAGGATGGCGGGGCGTGGCGGGGCGTGGCGGGGCGTGGCGGGGCGTGGCGGGGCGTGGCGGGG
>NW_026267180.1:839463-840725 GCF_000697945.3 Frankliniella occidentalis
TTTTGGTTTTTGAAATTGTCAATACACAACAATAATACCCGTGAAGACCATGGATATGGTGAATTCGTTTTAAATTTATCGAGAAAAAATTATCGTTCTATGATCCTTACAATGTCGTAGAGCTCTCATGATTCCTGCCGGGAGCCCCTGCCCGCCAGGGGGTAGGCAGCACCGCACGACTCGCCTGCTCGACGGGACTGCATACTCACCAGGCGCCCTGCCGCTCGTCGCACAGGCAGCTGGACAGAACGGTTGCGATTTCGAACAAGATTCAGATGTAGTGACACGGGGCGAAACGGATTGGGGTAGGGTAGCTTATCTCTTTACCTTCGTCTGCAGAAGGTATGCTTGACTCACCTCTTCTTCTTGACGGGTGCATCCTCGCGGCAGCCGAGCGCAGCAGCCGCGGGGGATCGAGACTTTTCAATTTCGATGGAGGGTAATAACACTTTTTGTTTACGTAAGCGATGCAACGGCAATCATGATTGAAGGCGGCTAATGTGATTCCGGGTCCGCCCTTCTTATTCATCGCCTTCTTCCTCTCTTTCCCTAACCACTTTCCCTCCGCGCCTGACGTGTGCCCGCCCGGGCCGGCCCCGCACAGAGGAACCGTATTCAATAATCTTCATAATCATTTTCAATTTTCTCGCCCGCCGACCGCGGCTGCACTTAGCCCTCCAGCCGCCTGCTCATCCCACACTGTGCACCATTTTTATCGTTTCTCAGCTGCGTTTTTGCCTCCAAACTTGGCAGTCAATGTCCAGTATTGGTTTTAAATTTTTCAAATTTCGAAACAAAGCACGAAGCTGCCTTTTACTTCACGCTCAATAACGCCTAAGGTATTTTCACTCTAAACAGCAGTGCAGTTGCAGTAAAAATGCATGTATTTTTACTGATTTCAAAAACTTTACTTTGACCGTCCGACGAGAGGCCCGCACCAGACCAGTGCCTTACGGTGCCTACGGAGACGGAGTGTCGTTCAGACAGTTCAGAGACGCTGTGGTGACGCGGGGCCAGGCTGCCGACGGGGCCGTCTCACTGACTGTCAGACGGATGATGGGCTCGACCCCGACGGGCCGATGTGCTGCCGTATGCGCCATTAAAACGGGCTATGCAAACAGCCTTAATGGCGGTGGAACGCAGCGGGGTGCAGTAAAACAGGGCCTCTGACTGGGTGTGGCACGGCGGGGCGGGGCGGGCTGGTCCGGTAGACCTCGCCTGCATCTCCGCTGGCCACAGTGTTGACAGGCCCGGGGGGAGGG
>NW_026267180.1:845506-846872 GCF_000697945.3 Frankliniella occidentalis
GCGAGATGCGTACGCCATGCCACGCCATTTTAATGGGGGGTAAGAAACATCGTCAATAAGAGATGGAAGAGCTGAGAGAGAATCTTTTCCGAGCATCAATAATATAATAATGATTCCGGGAAAGGATCTGGCTCGACGTCATCTAAAAATAACCCGCCACGGGAGACCGGCTTGGGGGTGGGATGGGAGGAGGGGCGTCGAGGAATGTATCATATCGGCTGCGACGAGTCCTAGTCCTGCTGCAACACTACGAGCAGAGGACGGGTTACGCGTTCATGAGGGGGGGGGGGGGCACCACCGGGGTCAGCTAAACAGATTTGTAACACAAAAACATGAGTTAATAAAGATTAATTAAACATATAATTTAAACAGATTAAAGAGAGACTTGCACGCGCGAGAGATCAAGACACATGATAAAGTATGCCCTAATTGCCACTTTTATTATTATACAACAATTACAACTTTGTCATACTATCATATAATATCAAAGCATCGTCGAGCGACACTCAACTCTTTTTTTTTAAAGTAAAACTGAAATATTTTCTTTTCCAAGTAGATGACCGGAGGGGAAATTTTTTGACTAGCTGGCTCGGCGCAACAGAGTGCATTAGCCCGCGAGGCCGCGGTTGGGGTTACTGCACTGGCCATCGCATGCACGTGCACTGCACGTCTCGCTGCACGTGCGGCCCGGGCCAGACGTGCAAACGGTCTCGCTGTTGTTTAATGTTTTCGGATACTATGTGGGACTACAAATATTAACTAACTTCGAAAAAGGGGGGGGGGTTGAGGAAGAATACAAAAAGTGCTAATTACCTCGGAGCTCGTAATGGCAGACTACTCCACGTCTCTGCGCGTGGGGCGCCACGAAGATGACCGGATGCAGGCGTAGGCCATTCGGAAACAAAATGATAGAGGGAAGAGAGAGAGAGAGAGAGAGCAGAGAGAGAGAGGGCTCGGCTCGGCTCGGCTCGGCTCGGCTCGGCTCGGCTCGGCTCGGCTCGGCTCGGCTCGGCTCGGCTCGGCTCGGCTCGGCTCGGCTCGGCCCAGGTAAACGCCCTTCATCTCAGTCCGGCTTATTGCCGTCCTCCACGCCCCCCGCGCCCCCCACTTGCAGTCATCCTTACAAACATCGTTAGACTGGCCGTAACAGTACACATATGACATTTTTGAAAACGTGAAGAAACAAGTTGGGGAACAATCGCCCACATTGCTTGCGAAAATGCCCGGCATCGCATTTAAATGACTGAACATTTAGACTTCTTGCGTTGCCATATTTTGGCGTTCTTTTCATGGATACCAATATTTGGTTACTCTAACCCGAAGTCCTTAGTGAAACCACTAATGCTACAGAACCATGGAGGGGTGG
>NW_026267180.1:847517-849715 GCF_000697945.3 Frankliniella occidentalis
ACGTGGGGGTTGAAATATTTGCTCATGTCGCGTTTCTGGAGGGTTGGTAGACGTGCACGTCGCGAGATGCGTACGCCATGCCACGCCATTTTAATTTGAGGCAAACCCAAGCAGGCACGTCGTTATTTGAAACCGCAGCTCCCGCCCCCCGCCCCGCCCCGCCCCGCCCCGCCTAGCACGAGACATAATTAAAATGCAGCAGGGCTCTGGTGGGGCGCTGCGCTGCGCTGTAACGCCCCGGCCGAGGCCCCGGCGGCGCCTCTTTAGCTGGAATGCATCGCCTCCCGCGCAGCGCGGCCGCGGCGGCTGCAGCTGGGTGGGCGCGGGTTCGACTCCCGGCCCTGGCCTCGACACTGCAAATGGCGAAAGTTTAAGCAAATATTGTGTGCAGATGACGCACACACTTTTAACGGACCTCATACGACTGCATACCAACAAAAACAATATTAGTATTTCATGAAAAATATAATTCATCGACAATTCATGATAAAGATCTCGAAAAGTCCCTCTGCAAGTCAATGACAACATGATACAAAACTGAATTTTGACGGTATTGTGTAAACACTTGAGTGTGGTACTTCGTGCTCGAAATGATTGACATAATTTTTCCGCGCCAACACTGTATATCATTTGGCGATGAAACCACTACCAAATGTGGCAATGCCAACGAGTTGGCGATGGGACATTTTCACTACCACTACAGTGGCGATGGGCCGCTCATTGCCAACCCAGTGGCGATGAGGCCATTGCCAAAAACTGGCAATGGGAAATAGCCAAACGGAAAAACAGTGAAGACGATGAATACAATGCCCAAATTATTGGACTGTTGCTTACTTCCAAAATCTTGGCGATGAAGTTTCATTGCCAAAATATTGGCAATGGAGTTTCATTGCCAGCTTTTGGCGATGGCCTCATTGCCACTGGGTTGGCAATGAGCGGCCCATCGCCACTGTAAGTGGTAGTGAAAATGTCCCATCGCCAAACGAAGTTCATTGCCAAAAAGGCGCTTCATTGCCAACCCAGTGGCAATGAGGGCGTTTTCATCGCCAAGAAATGGCGATGATCATCGCCAAACAAAAAAGAGTGAAATCAAAACGAGGACTTTGAGGTTTGCCCTATTGAATCATTATGGAATCACTGAAATCTCACTCTCACTCTAAACCTGTGCATTTTATTTAGCAAAAACATGCAGAATTTTATACAGCCATAAGTATGTATGCTGTGCACACTTATGTACAACACATTGTGCATAATTCTGCACGAACTGTACATAGTTATGGATAAAATTGTGCATAATATTATGGCTGTCTATAAAACTCTGCATAATTATGCACAACACAATGCATAAGGATTTAGTGTGAAGCGAGATTTGTGGGGTCACTACCTGATCTCACTGCTTTTCCTGAGAGCAAAATATAGCATTTAGCGTACTGCAAGTAATAATTCAAACGTTGACGGGCCCTTCAGCAGCAGCAAGCGTGTGCGTTTCCTGCTTCGAGACCTTTGTGTGTATGTTTTCGGCGGGTGATGCGGTCACTCTGTATGACACGGACTGACATGGCCCGCCACGGCCGAGGACCCCGTACCTTTCGGCGCTTGGCCCGGCTCGCAACAGCTCATCTCATGACTTCATTCGACCGTGACCAGAGCCCGACGCTGTGCGGGGCCTGTGTGCGCTGCGCATGCGCGGCGTCGTGCGTTGTGTCGGGTATAGCGAAATCCACGCATAAAGGATGGGGCGTAACGTGCAGGATATTGCAGAAGAACTTGTTTGACTTGAGGAGAGAAAACAAACCCATAGCATGCTTTATGCGAGAATAGTGGTGTGCTTAAAATTGATTACATTATTTTGAAACAAAAACATATGATCGCAGAGGACAACACATTTTCAAAAGAAGACGAATGAATTGTTGCGGTTGTTAATTTGTCATCCGCCAACAAACTAATTTCCATGAGAATAAAGAAAATCCTTTTCATAAATAGTTCTTGTAACTTACCTTAAATTTTAACAAAAGGCTAGCAATTGCTTTTAAACAACTTTGATCTCCTCCTTTCGACAAGTCGCGGAGTCCATGACCGTGGCGATACATGGCGCTTGGAGAGGCTTGTGGCGCCAAAAGCGTTCACGGCCCCCGTCGCTAACCCCTTTTCACCTCACCCCGAAACAGTACTATCCTTGTTCGCCTCTTTCTGCCCCC
>NW_026267180.1:851340-852525 GCF_000697945.3 Frankliniella occidentalis
GTGTTTGGGGCAGGTGTTATACGGCACAATCACACAAACAACAAAACGACCGCCTCAGGGCTTTCGCTTTCCCTGGAAATCCACACTGGAAAAAACGTTTGTGTGAGACAGTCCTGCTAATGTGCAACCTCTGTTAGTGTCAACAGTTAGAAGGGAAAACTCGGGAAAATATAATGACAAATAAGGACTTACAAAAACAGTAGGTGCCGTCTCTGTCCCGCTCCCCCCACGGCGCAGTGCCCTGACCTTATCGCGGTCGCCGTGAGCCTCGCCGAGAGCCATTCACACGCAGAGCATGGCGGAGCTGGCGCCTTCAGCGGCAGGTAACACCCCACCCGGGGGTGGAACACCAGCGACTGTAACACCCCCGGGTAACCCCGAGCCCACGCGTCCACCGCGAACGCGGACGTGGCCAAGGTGGTGAGGGCGTGTCGCGTGTCGTTCCCCGGTGGTTTTATCGGCTCGGCAGTCCTGAGGGGCCGTTCACAAATTACGTCACGCTTTTGGGGGGGATTTTTGACCCCCTCCCTTTTTTCCCGCATGACGTCATGATCTCGTTGACTGCCCCCCTCCCCCTCGCCACACGTTCATCACGCTTTCCCAAACCCCCTCCCCCCTAAAACGCTTGACGTAATTTGTGAACGGCCCCTGATGGCACCAGGCACCACGCCGTGCTGTGGAACCTTTGCGAACGGTTTCTGTAACAATGAGCAGTGGAACGTGTATATATGTTTGGATATTGCAATAGGGTATTTCACCCACTTTTAACCGGACCAGGCATGCTTCCTGAACTGTTTCCTCCCTGCATCTCATTGGGTGACGGAGTTCGTGGACCTGCCACAAGATCTGCGATTGCGCTACCGAGAACTTCGTCCGCGTCCGCCTATGAGCGTCAGGGAGGAAACAGTCCGGGAAGCAATACTGTTCTTCCTTGGATCCAATTTAAACTTGGTGAAATACCCTATTAACGAACCTTAACGCGCAATGGAAGTGTCTGTAAGGTGTTTTGTGATTGTGCAACGTGAGGCCTAAGAACAGCTGCATATGGTCAAGCCGAGTAGTAATGCTGTAGCGTGTGAGCAACAAGGCGACAGACTGACCCGAGGGGGGGTTTCTGTCTACGCTCCGCTGGGTCTCTTGCCCTGGGCCCCTAGGACCCCCACGAGGCCCGTACGTGCAACCCCC
>NW_026267180.1:852835-854077 GCF_000697945.3 Frankliniella occidentalis
GCGCCGGAGGCCCGAGACCGGAGACGCGCCGCATGTCCGCGGGGAGCGGGTCGGCGCGTCTGCGGGAGTGACATTCTTGTTTCGGCCTCTCTCTCTCTCTCTCTCTGTCTCTCCCTCTCCTCTCTCTTTCTCCCCGTCCCTCTCGCGGCACTGCGGTCAGGAGCAGCGGCAGGACGACTCCATGGCAGGGCCTCCTCGGCACCGCTGCTGCCGTGGCTGCCGTTGCGACGCCATTCTACTTACGACAGCTGGCGAAACATTTTCCTCTGCACCTGCCGTCATCGCGGAATAATAACATCAATAATAAGAATAAGAATCGGCCGGAATCAGCAACAGCATCGACAATAACGACGGATGCCACTTAGTTCGCAGTGCGCCCGCCGTTCCCGAGTGGTGCGGTGGCGGTCAGCGGGTCACGTGACGCGGCGGTGACCGACACAGTCGCGGCCGCCCTCCGCCCGCAGCCGACGACGCCAAATCGGCAGCACTGGAAAAAAATTACTCCCAGGCACTCCAAAATTTGTTTTGCGCCACACGCACCTCGCATCGGTACATTTATTGTTACGCATATCGTGCGGTTTGTTATAAAGTTTGTCTAAACGTAAACGTAAAAACGTATGATTGTAAACCGTAGACCAAACCAATATAATCATCATCGCAAATAATTGTCATTAACCGTAGACTATTGTGAATAAATTGTTCTATAATGTTAATTTTTTTAAATACAGAAACGTCATTGATTTTTAATTCCTTTCCCAGTGAAGAGGGCGTGCAAGGTCATGTTCTTGTGAACATTCCAGCCAAAAACAGGTTTTATATAAGACGGGTTTACGTGACAAACACTGAGATATTAATACGTGTCACCGATGCGACGTCATCGTGGCCTTTCGGTCTCACTCACTAGACAAGTTTTCCATTTCCCGGAGTGGGGTGGAGAAGGGGGCTGGAGGAGGTTGGGGGAGGCGCCGACCTGTGTGTCTGGCGCGCAAAGTGTGCGTACGCGTGGACGCGGCGTTTGACTGCGGACTGCGTGACGTAACACGTGAACGATATCACTCCAGCCACGCCGCGCCGCGCCACGCCGCGCCGGCGTCGCTAAACGCGTCCCGCACCTAAATATAACCACTCTTGGACAGTGGACTGGACGGTCCAGCCCAGCCCAGCTGAGACTCCAGTCCAGGAGCCTGGCGGAACAACACGGGGGAAGGGGGCGTGCGAAGGACGGAGAGGGTCGGGGAGGGG
>NW_026267180.1:856952-859194 GCF_000697945.3 Frankliniella occidentalis
CAAGTGTGTGCCTACCAGGTCGACTGTTACAAGTGTGTGCCTACCAGGTCGACTGTTACAAGTGTGTGCCTACCAGGTCGACTTTTACCAGTGTGCTCCGTGTGCCATTATATCCCTACCAGGAGGTCGAGGGCAATTCCAGGACAAATGGCCAAAAATGTCCCTCCGTCACGCGATTTGTGAGCGACTGGGAGGCGCTGCATTGTTTTACAAAACATGTTCTGACTCCCCATCTCAAGTGTGTGCCTGCCTTGGTCGACTGTTGCAAGTGCCTGGAGACAACGCTGTTCCTTTCTGTTGTGTGTGGATGATCGACACTTGGTTTTACAGTGCAATGCTGAACAGTTGCTCGCCGTACCTCTCGCAGGGCCCGCCGGATCCGCCCCTGCTGCCCTCAGCCAGCCCGCGCGGCCCAGCCGACCCAGCCGAAGATAAGCGGGACGGAAGTGGGGCCCGGGGAGCGCGGCCTCACATTACTACTTCTATTACTTTAAGTTTTGTTATGACTGTTTTTAGACCTTTTTATTTACTTTTCGACAAGTGACAGTTGCGGGAGCCCTGCGTGCAACAGTCAGTCAGCTCGCACGGACCTATAGCGACTAGGGTGACATGGGGACACCGTGGGAATAAAAGAAATTACGCTGGAAATAGTAGGAGAAAAAAGGTTGAACCTCGTACTTTTAAATGGGTCCACAAAAAATCAGTGCGTTTGTAGATGCCGTAAACTATTGAACACTCCTAACTGTTTAGATGGAAAAAAAACCTTGGTCCTTTCTGTGCGTATCCATGTGCAGACACAAATATTTTTTGCCTTTAAGTACGCCCTTTTTACCTAACAAATCAAAGGAGGAGCACCGACTGGCGCATGTAACGCAGCTCCGTTGTGTTAACGCACGCTCAACGTTAAGTTTCTCCTGAAACCATCACACCTTTCCATTCAAAAATGACAGTGGAACTACAACACTACACGACGCTACAACAGAGTTTGTGGCCGCCTCAATTGTACCCGAGAGGCTCTCTGCATAACGGCCACGGTCTCATGAACCCCCCCCCCCTTTTTAAATTACCACCAAATCAGGGGAACGAGCCGCTGGGCCCCGCGCGTTATCTGATCGCCAAGGGGCACCGTGGGGCACCGCCTTCACTTTCCTACCCTTCCCTCTGCTTTTCCTTTTTCCCTCTCTCCCCCGCCTTTTTTTCTGTCCCCGTCCCCGTCTTTTTAACGCGCGCTTTCGTGCCGAGCGTCAGCGTGTGTGACAAGTTTGAAAAGTGTACGGTGGCCTAACCGCGACGTTTATGTCGGGCTATATTACGCGGAACACAAATTTTTGTGGATTTTTTTTAGATCAGTTTTTTGGCGTGAACAAACAGAAAATTCTTGATTTTGGTTACGCAGTTTATGGATAGTTTTGCGGTGGCACTCTTGAGTGTCGTCGCAGGTTTTTCGTTGCATTCCGCCAGAATTGGGCAAGCTTTTCTCCTTACGTGTAATTCCGAGCACGGAGCTGGCGCGCTGGCGGCGGCCCGGGCCCGCGCTCGAGGTGGCGGGGCGAGTGCAAAGGCCCATTTAAACTACCTCCGTCCCTCACGATGACTATCTGCCCCGCGCTTATGAGACGCGAGATTTTTAACATGTTCTGCGTTGTAATGAGCGTTGCACAGCAAACAAACAAGGAACAGAGTGTATTATTTCAAATGAAGGGGGAAAAGTATGAAAGTGGGCGTTACTTACACTGTAAACGGTTTGAGTTTAATCAGATCCGACCCCAAACATCCCGCTGAAGGTGGCCGGTTTGTTCTGTATCTGGTAGGTCAGCAACTCTTCGGTGTATGCGTGTGCTTGTGTCTGTCTTCTCTCCGTTTTGTCAATAAAGAGTAATCGGGACTGGTAGCGGCATACCATGGCACCGGCACAAGCCAAGAGCGGGTCGCGGGGGCGAGAACGGGCAGAGAGAGAAAGAGAGAGAGAGAGACCCCGTCAATTCAAGGAAGCCTAGTACCAGAGCCGTCTAGCCTTCCCTGCGCAAGTGCTCCGTTCACTAGAGGTGGGGCGAAATTCATTATCTTTTTGCTCTGCTCCGCACCAGCTTCTTTTTTTCTACCTCTCTTTTTTCTTGACCCACGACTGTATTAAAAAGGGAGAAGATAATTGCAAAAGGATTTGGCTGGCTGTCACGCTGGACTTTTCCCCCTTCCAGCGTCACTGTCTTGTTTTTTATGTTTTTTTTTCCGCGCGTGGTTC
>NW_026267180.1:859244-862539 GCF_000697945.3 Frankliniella occidentalis
GGGCGGGGCGGGGTGGGGGCGCTCGGCTCGGCTCGGGTGGTGGCGTGGCGCGGTCGGCCAGTGCTGCCAGTGCCCAGCGCGCGGTCGGATGTAGGCACCCCTGCCGCGCGTCGTCTGCTCCTCGCACGGCTCTCCATTTCGAACGTCTGCCGCCTCTGAGTTTCGGCCCCGACCCCGTCCTCCCCCAACGAGGCCCTCCGCGTCTCGCGCACGTCCCGGACGACGCCAGCCGCGCCCCCGCCGCCGCGCCGTCGGAGGCTGTGAGCGAGTTTTAATTGTTATTCATCTCCTTGTTGATGTGGTTGTTGTTCTCGGCTGCCGTGTCTCGCGCTCGAGCAGCGAGTCCCTCAAGTCTGTGGTGTGTGGATCGATGACCCGGGGTTCGCCTCCCCGCCGCCGACTGTTGCTTCCGATTTGCAAGACGACGGAAAGCTTTGTGGTGAACTAGTGCACGGCCCAGGAGTGGCCTCCTTCCATCAGCCCGCCCGTCCCCCTCGCTCTCGCACCAGCTCGCGAGAGCCGACGGCGACACTCCTCCTCGGCACTGTGAAGCTCGAGAAGTGAAGCCCCCAGCGACGTCGTGGACAGCAACAATTGGATTATGCCCAATAACAAGGTGAGCACCCGCGGCCGCGGCCGCAGACCGACCTAACCTCAAAGTGACAGCACCAGCAGCAGTAGCAGTAGCAGGGAGGGGGGAAGGGGGAGGGGGGAGCGCGCAGAGGTTAGGGCGCCCGCTCAGCACAACAAAGGGGCGAGAACCCTCCCCTGGGGATGGGTTGGTCACGACGACGTCACACTGTCACGTTGACGACGTCACTAGGACTAAAATCGTGGGCGAGATTTCATCCGCAACCTAGTCATTTTGTGTGTACCACTAACGTTTCCATTGACATAGCGATGTTGTCATAAGTGGATCTCTTACATCTTCAACAGAAACTGCTCCTTTTTATGCGAATGTTCTCGACATTTCCTTTTTTATTGGTCCCTCGACCACTTGTAACGACACTGGCATTACATTGAGAGAATGTCATGGGGCGCTTATCGATTTCGAATCTTAAGTTTCGTACAGTTCTGTAAGTGCAAAAAGGTTGCACTAGTTTGCCCGCAATCCAGTTTCAAATGCAGTACTACTCCTACGCCGGAATCGTCCATTTCTTAATACATCGGCATCTTCACGTTACACTGGAGTCGGACTTTCAACATGCCATTTTTTCCATGAAACTTTTTGGTCATCCGAAGTCTGCCTCAGATTTTTATTTTTTCCCGAGTAGTCGCGGATAAAGTGCACCTCACCAGATATCGTTTGGATTGAGCGCAACCGCACACGAGGGACTTGTTGGCCTTCTGGTCACCTACAGTGGACGGCTGTGCCGCCCGAGTCCTGTTTCTCTCTCTCTCTCTCCAGTCAGTCTCTTTGCCGCGGCGTTTCTTTACTTCTATTTTATTTTTTGAGGCAGGCGGCAAGGCAGCGAACTGTCCAACACAACTCCTTTGCTCCGCTCTGGCGAGCGGCTCGGTCAAACGAACAGGTCCGCTACGCGAGCCCAGCGCGAGCTAGGCGCGAGCCATGTGCAGCTTCCGCACTCCCTCCCTCCCCTTTGCACTTGCCCCCTTCCCTTCCCTTCCCATTCTTTCCCTCCCCCTCCCTATTCCGCCCCCTGCCCTATACCTCTCCCACTGCCTTTGCAACTTATTTCGCCTTAGCACATCATTTCATTGAACTGTTCCTTAATAGCGTACGCCGGTACAAGTGTGCGAATGTCCCCCTCTTGTACTCCTCTATACGTGCGAATGGGCAGGGCTGTCACACACCCACAAGTATGTGCAAATGAGGTCAGTAACGCACCCACAAGTGTGCGACACTCACAACTTGCGTTTCGAATGTAGTCGTGGAAAGGCGAAACTATTCATCGCAGCACCGGGAGTTCACTCTACAGTGTTGACTCTCAGCGTCTTTCTCTGATATTTCTCGGCTGTGTCCCGAACTGCCTCCCTGGCGCCACATGTGGGGCCGTGCCAGTCCGGCCCATGCCCGCCCAGCTGAGACAGACTCTCTACCCCTCACAGTCCTCCACATAAAAGCGTATACGTCATACGTCTTTCACACTCTGAAAAGAGTGTGGTGGTAGAAGTCTCATACGAATTTCGTACTTGAGTGGTGTCGTGTCCCTCGTTTGCTATAGGGTGTATTCACAGTGGACGCCATTGCAGAAACAACAGCAACTACATAAAAACGCCCTCCTACTGTACCGGGTGTAATTGTGAATACGTTGCAGTGTTGCGGGATTGCATACTCAATATGACCGCTGGGGCCATGGCCCCTTACGGGTGTAAAAAGTATAGGCAAACCTGCAACTTTGCTGCGCATTCACAGTTACACCCGGTACTCCCCCGAAATCCACCCTCCCCCGCCCTCTCCCCGGAAGCCGGCGGTATGATTCCCATTAGCTGTAATCCGTGTCGGAAGGGGGTCGTTGGGCGGCCTCTCGCAAGGTCGCGGGGCGGGTCGTTTGATCAAAATGCTTGCCGTTTCCACGTCGTTTTTCCTTCTTACTACGGAACGGAGCTTTGCTTTCAGCGGGTCAGTTCAATAAATGTCCCGTGTTGTTTTGTTTGTTTATAGCAGATGATGGAGATGATGCGTGAATTCAAGTGTGTGCACATACCCCGGAGGTCCATAATGATACGTATCGGCAACGCCAGCCGCCAATCAAGACAAAAGAGACGCCCGATGAGGGACTTGAACCCTCGACCTTAGGATTAAAAGTCCCACGCTCTACCGACTGAGCTAACCGGGCTTCGTGGTGGTGGGGGCCCCCGACGCGGGATCAGAGGCACGCGGATGTGCTCGTCGCCGGGCCGGGCCGGGCGGGGGAGGGGGGAGTTGGCGGAGGAACGGCGGGGAGGGGGGAGGGGGTCCGCGACTCCTGGCACACCACTGGGCACGTGGTGGTGCGAGCGGCCCGAGCAAGACTGCGTCGCCGCGACGACTACAGGCAGCTCAAGGCTCTCAAACGCATGGCACAATAATTTTTATGTCAGCGTCCCAGGTGCGGAACCATTTAAAAGCAGGAGGGGGAGTGAAGGGAAGGGGAGGGGTCGGGTGGACTAACCCTAGAAACGCAACTCCTATGGAAGATACTAGGCCAAAACGCACGCGGCGAGCGCGGCGACGTGCCCCTCTGGCTCGTCGACATGCAAATCTCGCACGCACGCCGAGTCCCTGACTGGGAGCTGCCGGCCCGGTCCAACACCCTCCTGCTCCCGCACCTGCTCCCGCACCAGCTCCCGC
>NW_026267180.1:872431-873990 GCF_000697945.3 Frankliniella occidentalis
TGTTTTATTTATTTTATTTTCTGCATGTTTTTGCACAGACACATACGTCTATCGCATGGCCCAAATAGTGTAATTTTCACTTTAGCTGAGTTTTTTCTTCTTTGCTGTTCCAGGTTGGTGCCAACGCCCTCCAATGACTCGCACTGGAAAGCCGCTCGCGGTGAGTTGAGTACACTCCGGTCCACACGCACATGAGTACACTGTGGAAAATTGCGGACTGCAAATGGAAAATTGTGCAATTCAAAAGTTGTATATTATGTTTCCGGTTATTGTCGATGTCGGCTTTATTTGCACGTTGTGTTGATAGAGGCCCAATTGAAGGCGCACTGGCACGCCCCCTCCCCCCCCCCCCCCACGCGGTCGCTTCCGAACCAGGATGGAGATGGAGGGACGTGAGTATTGGCGCCCATCTTTGTGGTGACCGCGACCACCGCTACGGTGACTGAAGCCCGATCTGTTTCGTACCGCGCAGTGGTCTCTGACTAGGCTGTGGACGCTGCTCCGGCCCGCAGGGGCGGGGCGGGCGGCGGGCGTTCCCCTTTCCTCATTGATGTGTCGTCGCGCGCCTCCGGGCCGGCTGCGGCTGCGTGCGGCTCAGGACCCATGTCGGGCACTACTAGAATGGCTGTGTCGGGTGTGGTCCGCAGGGGGGGCTTTATTGCCGTAGGACGAGCTCATGGCTCACTCGCAGGGTGTCAACCCTAAACCCATTTTGCGACAATGGCGCTGGACTTCCGCCCTTTGTGAGTGTGAGTGTGCTGTCTGTGTCGGGGCGAGGCCCGGGCGCGGCCCGCAAGCCCCGCAAGGCTGTAGTGCTGCTCGGCTCTGTCGGTGTGACGCGACGGTGTCCCGTAAAAAAAAAAAAAAAAAAAAAAAACCACACACTCTCATCTGTGGATGTGCTATCAGTATGTTATGGCGAATTTTGTGCTAACGTATTGTGGATCACTAATTATCTATAGTATGGATAAAATTGTCCGTATTACAGACAATTTGATCCATAATACAGACATGCGTTCATCCGTTAGGTATAGACCTTTCGTCCATACCATGCGGATGGAGGCATGACTGTTAAATGGATAAAATTGACCGTAATACGGACAATTGTATCCATATTATGGATAATTTGTGATTCATTATATACGTAAGCACAAAATTCTACGTAAGCGTGTCCATAAGGAAATGAGAGTGCAATCAGGTTCTATGTTTTACCATCAGCAGACAAATTGAAAGGTTTAGGGAACAGTTTATTGGGTCAAAAGGCTTACGGTGCCTACAGCACCCCTCCCCCCACCCTCAACAACATATATGACAAAAGGCAGTAGTATAGATGGTGAATTTACAAAAATGGTAACTTTATCCTTCAGGTGGGAAAATATCACGACAGTGTTGAATCTAGTTGGTCCTCATTCTTTTTTTTTTATTTTGCTTGCCATTTGCATAATTGCGCCCGCTGGATGGAGAGTCGGTCGCGGATCCTCAAGTGACCCGGAGTGGAGCGGGCTCTCCGTGACGTTGATGAAGTGAACAGAGCGGTGGCGCTTAGAGCCCCCCTCCCC
>NW_026267180.1:874040-875502 GCF_000697945.3 Frankliniella occidentalis
CGGTATGCACGATGCGACAGCAGTGAAAGTATTACAAGCCACCCGTTGAATGCCTTTGCAGGAAAAGGTCAGGCGTTTTCGCGCTTATAAGTAGCGGGGTTGGCGTGTTTAGTTAGCCTTCTTGCGCCTCAAGTTCCCTGACGGCCTCCGCTCGCCTGAGCCCCACCCTTCCTTACTACCCTATAGAAGAAATCGAGTGCATTTTTGCTATTGGGGCCGCGGCAAGTGCTCTTGTGCGGCTCTGAAGAAAGGAAACCTGCTGTTCGCTGTACCTGCTCTTCCTTTTTATGGAGAGTATGAGACGACTTTCCTGAAGAGCGCCGCACTTGCAGCACTGAGCACTGCGACAGCGACGTTTGACCCCAAACAAGCGAGCCGGGAGGGGGAGACGCGGTGCACTAAAAGACCCGTTACCGAGGTAGGCGCGAGGCGCGTAGGCCTTCGCGGACTGTACCATGTCATGTCATTCCTCATCTTTGCCAGGGGCGGGTCCGGGCAGGAGGGGAGGGGATGAGGAAGATGAGGGTGACGTTCGAACGAGTATCGCTGGGAGGAGAGAAAGAGAGAGGACCGGGGAGCGGCGGGCGCAACCGCTTCCAAATGGCGTTTTAGCTGTGCGCCCCGCCCCGCCGCCCCGCCCCGCCTGGACGGCATTCTTGTAGAGGCCGCTTGCTGTGCATGGCTAACGGAACACAACCAATGCGATTGAGTGTGTAGCACCACCATAGCGCCGCCGCCCGGCATCGAGCTTCATTTGTTCTACAGTCGCGTCAGACTTTTTCAACTCTTTGCGACTTTCTGGCACCATTCTGCTTAGGGTACGCACTTCGCTGGAGAGAACCGATACGCTACGTTGGGAATCATATCGCAATAACTTGTACAATCAATATATTCTTTTAAACATATCCTTGAAGTGGTCGGTAGGGTCCGACTCAGGTTGTTGGTACTGCGAGCGGGCCGGACCGTTTGGATGCAATCAAGCAATTGAGAGGGGCTCGCGAGGCACTCCCCGCTCGTCTCGCGCCTCCCCCCTCCCCCCCCTCTTTCCCTCCTCTTCCCCTCCTCTTCCCCTCACCCCCTCCCGCTTCTCAAGGCGCCATTCATACGCGTTCACTGAGGTGAGGAAGCCTATCGGTGTGCATACGCCGCTGCACCATTGAACCCACTGAGCCATGATGTTTAATACTGCGTTAATGATTATGATAGTGCGCCAATAGTAGTAGTGCAGATTAATCTGATATCAATTGAAATCGATTTTGACATCATGGCTCTGAAAGTTTGGCGAAGGTCGTAACGATCAACCCCGTGTAGCATAGAGGCGGCGCGGCAACGTGGCGCCCCCTTCCCCGCCCCTTTAGTATCCGTAGATTGACGGGCCGTGCAAGCGCATGCACCTCACCCAGCTGATCGCGGGGCGGGGCGGGGCCGGGCGTGGCGGGGCCCTCGCCGCTGTGGCCATAGC
>NW_026267180.1:886092-888544 GCF_000697945.3 Frankliniella occidentalis
CCCCCCACCTTTTTCCCTTTGCGTCTGTACTTCCTCTCCTCCTTATACCGTTGCCCCATAAATTTTTATTTGTTGTGTTCATATGTATTGTAAATATGTTTATACAAACTAACCAACCAAACCGTGCACGTTAGCATAAGGAGCGCACATCACTAACGAAACAGCATGCTGTACATTTGAAAATATTATTTAGTAGTACTTAAATTACTAACGTAACATCAAGTATCATTATTAATGGTAAAAAAAACAATAACAACGATCTAAATTAGGAGGCAATCCATTCCATTCTTCTTGCCTTCTGGGGTAATAAAACTGTTTATTTCGGAACAATCAGAAGTGTCACGGCCTTTGGCGCCGCTCTGTCTTCTAACAGCCTCTAACTGGGGTGTAAGGATCACTAACTCTCGTCACTGCGGGCGTGTGTGTGTGTGTGTGAGAGAGAGCGAGAGAGTGTGTGTGTAGGTGTGTGTATGTGTGAAGGCCTGCGCGAATGCGTCACCTTAGCCAGAGGCATTGCGCAGCAGGCCGTGCCCGTAACAAAATGCTTTACGTTGACCAGCAATGGCCAAGTGTGGAGCAATAACCATACTAACAGCAGCTGCAGCTGCAACAACAAAAATATCAGCTGTAGAAAGGTGAGTATATGTTCAGTGCGGCTTTCTTGCCTCGAGACGATCGTCATGAGAATTTATAATGAGTTATTGCCATAGCGAGTGGAAATATGCGGTGCGTTGGGCTCAAAGCAAGGGTCTACCACTTCGACAGATCACTTTCGAGGATTAATCAGTGAACATTATTATGATTATAAATGCATATTCAAGATGATCCCAGATATGTTTTGTAATAACTGGCTAAAAATAACAACGCAATGTTTACGCTTTCATTTGTTAGTTCTGTGGTAAGTGGATAAGATTTTCTTACTTCTTTTAGATCATGGATGATTGTCGGAATAATCTTCAGTCCATTCGATGACTACCTGTGTGGACGACGCTTTATTATTATGGATGATTACCTAAGCGGGTGTAGAAGGATTATGAAAGCGGTAGACCCTTAGCTTAGAGATTAATTTTAGCAACTAAATATTAGTGGCTACTCAGCTGCTTTGTTTTTCATAGTATTTTTAGATCTTCTAAAGTAATACTCATGCTTCTAACATGGGTTTTGTTAAGTGCCATACGGATACATTTTGGGCAGACTTTTGACTGCCAAATTTTCGGAAAATTTATGAAGTATTGTAGCAACTTGAGAAAAAATGTTTTCATGTTAATATTGTATGTTCATACCGACTCGATGGTCATTTTTCTGTCAGTTTGGTCTAGCTGGAGTAAAAACTGAGCAGTAAAGTATTGTTAGGAGATATTAATCAAAATATATTTTTTCGGACATTAACAATCTTTTGTACAAATTTCTCTCCATTTTCCTCCTATCTGACTAATGCCATCGCCAAAGGTAAGTTTAGCTATAGTTACTAACCTGTGCACCATGTATATAAAAAAACAACTCACCATACTAACAAACTTAATACTCATCAAACAGAAATGGAACAAAAAATGGGAACAAAAAACACTGGTAAAGAACTATGGTAGAATTTGTCATCCAAAATTCCTAGGATACAAAAGTTAGGTTTCGGAACAGTAGTAATATTTAGTAGTAGCATATTCCAGCTGTTTTGTTCAATCTGTAATGTCACCCACCTGTCCTATTTTCCAAAACGGGTGTCAATATCACCCCATTTTGGGGGTATTAATTTTATATAGAAAACACTAGAACGAAGCCTTGCTTCCGAGGGGGTATTCACTTCGGATTTTCGTGTACAGACTACTCCGTATTACAGGTATTACGCGTATTACCGAGTATTACTGGGTATTACAGGGTATTACCAGGTATTACCGAGTATTACCAGGTATTACCAGGTATTACCAAGTATTACAGCGAATTACCAGGTATTACCAAGTATTACAGCGTATTACCAGGTATTACCAAGTATTACTGATCATCTGAAAAAGGTTTTTTCGAAAGCGTACATACATACACAATTGCTTATAATTTAAAGCAGTCGGTAATTTGACCTTAGCTCAGAATATTAGTTTGCCTTGCCTATATTTATTAAGTTAAAAGATCATCAATGATCACGTCCAGGTTTTTGGCTCGTATTTCTTTTTAGCTTGACAACATTAGAAAGTGACTAGCTATTGCCAGCTCATTGACAGTTTGTGCCCCTGACAGCTGGTGCCCCCACTCTCCCTTACACAGTTACGTTTTCAGAGTAAGAACTGAGCCTTAACACCGGTGTAGAAAAGAACGACCTAGCCGCGAGCCTACACTGCGAAATTCTTACAAAGAATTTCAAAGCATTGTAAGGAAGTTTGCATTGCAAACTATTTTATTCGTAAGTTGCGAAGAAACGGTTCGCAAGGTTAGGAACTAATTCTTCGCAGCGTTATTAACTATT
>NW_026267180.1:889049-894035 GCF_000697945.3 Frankliniella occidentalis
TTTGTAGGACAACTGATTTTGTAACGTTCTGGCTAAGTGAGGTTCAGCAGTGGTACACATTATTGCAGGGTATTACAGGGTATTACAGCGTATTACCGGGTATTACTGCGTATTACCAGGTATTACTGCGTATTACAAGGTATTACCGGGTATTACTGAGTATTACAGGGTATTACAGTCATCGTGTACAGGGTATTACTGAAGTGAATACCCCCTCGCTTGCTTCCTGACTGTACAACCCGATCACATCCGCCCTCACCCCCTTCCCTACCACTTCCCCTTTGACGCCACCCACTACCACCTCAACCCGTTTGGGGTCCTCGATCGCGTGCGCCCAATCAGGATTAAATAATTTGTACGCAAAGTGCCTGTTTGTGTTGGTTGGATTGTCGGATGTGGCTCTCTCTCTCTCTCTCTCTCTCTCTCTCTCTCGCTGTGTGTTTACAACTTAAAAGAAACCTTTTTCCCTGCCAAATGAGGACGGGTATGTGTGTCCGATCAGCCGCAAACGCGATGCGGGTCAAGAGAGAACAAGAAGCTCTTTTTGACAGTGCTGGGGGCAGAGTTGACGTGTGGGGAGTGCCACGCCCCTCTGGGCGGCGCGCGCTTCTGCTGCACCCCGCTCGACTATTAGCCCGTTTGCTGTGAACGGTCTGCCCTACAAGTGTGTGACGTAAAGTAACACGTTGTGCGTTACTTCACAATTTCAAACGTCACGCTGTAGATTTGTTTTGGCCACATTTCATATTGCGCTCATTGTAAACTGCGTGTGGACTGCTACAGTACGAGGCCGCCATTGTGAGCTAAATGATTGCAAACGCGATATTGCAGAGCGTATTGTGACTGGGTGTGACGAGTGGCCGGTGGCCGGCCGGCCCGGTGCGCGTTGGCTCTGGCTGAGCTCGGCCAAGGCCGTTTGCTCGCCTTTGCTTCCCCCGGACTGGACTGAGCCCGGGGCTGAGCCTGCCTGCCTGAGATAGAGATCATTTTGCGTACAGCCGGTGCGGTTGTCGGTTTTACTCTCGCTGGTGGCGTAGCCACGCCGTTAGCTACGCGTTAGCTACGCGTTAGCTGCACCACGCGTGCCGCGCGAAACTGGAGTGAGTGGTCTTAGGCAAAAGTGACCTGACGGCTGCGCCGTGCACAACAGAAAGGGATGTGGACAAGCAGGCATTATACACCCAAAAAGGCGTGTTCTTGAGTGAAGTACATGTGCTCGGCTGAACGGAGAACATTGTCTCGTCCCAATGCAAATTGCAAACTGAATTGGTGCAAAATATAATTGCATTGCCCTGATGCAAATATTCTGGCGAAATCAGGGGTCTAGAACATGCTTTCCTGGGCATTTCACCGAAGGACTATTTATTTCAAACAATCTGCTTCTTAAATTGAGTAATTATCTCCACTCCTACTGGGGAAATACTTTTTCGTGCTTGTATGTAGTTACTTGTTAGTACGGATTTGTGCTTGTAATCAGACATTAATGTTTAAGTTTGATGCATAAATAAACAAGGTGTGCATTTTCAGGGAATCCCCAAATTCAACATGTTTCTGTTTGAAAATGTACATAATTCAGCTTGCTTTGCGCATAAATCCGTATGCACGAATCACTCTTTACGAGGTGGACATAAAGTAAATCGCAGGTGTGCCTACTACGCTTTCGGTAAGCAGCACACTCGGCAGTTAAATTTCACTGATTTGTTGGTGTTTTTCTTTGGCTGCATTGTCTGCTTTTGTGCAAATTTTCGTCCCAAGTCAAACCTACGTTTTGTGTTGGACGAATTTGTGCGAGAGATATCGTACCAATGAATGCAGAAAAAAGTCTCGAAATTAGCGCAGAAATACGTGCCAAAAATTTGATTGCTTGAATCTTTGCTTATAAAAGATACAAATACAACTCTCTTAAAAAGAAATTCGGACGGGCTCTAAAACCTGCATTTTTCGGCTTGGTTTATCCTTGTGCTTGTAACTTTTTAACGCCGTCCGTACCACCGAGCCAGTATGCTGCCAGCAGGTGAGAGTGGTGGGTAGGGGTAGGGGAACAGAGGGGTTGAGGGGAGAAGCTGGGGGGTGTCGTGCTGTTACGCTGGTGGCCTACCCTGAATCGATGCCCTTATCTTGACTTGGGTATTAGCGCCCCTCCTCTCTACCCTCTAGGTAGGGTGCAAAAGGTGGGGTGGAGGGGGCGGGGGATAGGAAAGGGGGGTTGAAAAAGGAGTGGGGCGGAGTGGGGGATAATGAATGAAGAGAAGGCCAGGGAGGAAGAGGAGGAGGAGATGGGGAGGGGCGAGAGACGCGTATCAAGTTCCTTACACGCCACTGCATTTTTAATACGAGCGAAAATGGTGTTTAGTCTCGGTTGCTCCCCCACCACAACCACCGTGGCAGCCCCCGCCGCAGCCACTAGCACCTCAACTACCCCCACCTGGGTGTTGCATGGAAAGAATAAAGCACCTCCTAATGGGAAGCGGACGTCATACCGAATTCATCCGCTTGGGAATTCCCTCAAATGAGCTGGCAGGGGACGGAGCAGACGGAGCTAAAAGAGGTGGTGTGCCGTGCAACCATCGTACACATCAGTTCAGTTATTAGTGATGTCGCTATATTAGGGAGTGGTTGCGCATTACTGCAGTAAGTCAGTCAGCTGGTGATGTCACCCTGCCATAAGGTGTGAACGCTAAACTTGCATGCTCTTGCAAAGTATTCATATCGTCACATGAGTGTAATTAAATTGACAAGAAAATGGTTGGTGACGAAAAAACTTTTAGGTTATTTTTATTAACGTCGGTGTTGTTTTGCAAAGACTACAGTTACATTTAAGTAATGTTGGGCAATGTTGTTGTACAACAACACAAGGCATTATAAAAATGAATAACACTTATTTTGGTGATAATTCACTATTTTATTTCCATCTTTTTTACATCATAGCTGCTTTTGCTGCTCGTCCGCTTGCCTCTCTCTTGCTGAATGGTCGCTAACTCGCCCTCATCCTCATCCCGCCGTTAGCGATGTCGCTGATCGGCCCTCTATCGCCCCGTATTACACGTTGCAGCTGCCACTTTGGCTGTCGGTATTCGCACGTTTTGCCGATAAAAGTGCAAACGCGTCGTGGCGGTGCGCCCCCTGCTATGGCATTAGGTCGGACGGCTTGTCGTGCAGTTAGGCCCTTCGGCTGGGTCTAATAATAGCGGTGCACTCGCGGGAGGGGAGGAGGCCGGTGAAAGGGCTCTAGGCGAGGGAGGGTGCGGTGAGGAGGCGTCGCTAACAAGCTGGCTCACTCGCCAGTTTGTCATGATTAAATTAGCGAGCCCATCGCTCTGGGCGGGGCCGACGCACCTGCGCCTGCGCCAGCCAGCCGGAGATAGTCCAAATACAATGGACAACCTTGGACATCTGTTTTTCTGCTGTTTCCTTACATTTCGTGTTATACTGGAGTGGGAAATGTGAAGGAGTGGAGGGGGGGGGGGTTGAGGGGAACTTTCGCGTGAGGCGAAGTGGCGGGTGGGCGGCCTTTTGCGAATGAGTATGCGCCGCTTACCGGCCGGGGTGATTGGCGTGTTGTGCAGCACGAGGGTGGCAAGCCAAGGGCGGTGGGGGCCGCGGCACGTCAAAGGCAAAGGACAGAATGCTCCGAGGGGGTAGGAACTTGCGTGGGGGATGGAAACTTTCTTCATCGATTACAAAATGCAAAAATGCTGTCCAAATGCCCCCAAAAATTCGCACCTCATGCTGGGCGCTTCGTGTCATTACATTATGGGGCCTGATTTCTACGCACATTCCTTAGAAACGTGTTATACAGCATCTTCTAAAATATGCTGATGTTTTGGTACCTCTAGAAATACACTAGAAACCCCCCAAGGGTGCTATGTATATTACTCTTTTCACTCCTGAAAAGCTGTTGGGGTGTGTGAAATGTGTCATTGGTGTCGAAACGTTGAACGTTAGAGCAGGTGTCGAAGGTGCGGGTGCGGCAATGGGTGAAGGAAAGGGTGTCAAAGGCACGCCAGCAGGGTGGTGAAGATGTCGATAACGTGTGAGTCGTGAGCGGTGGTGAGGACCTTGGAGTGGAGGGCACAACAGGCAGGCCTTCTGCAAAACTGTCTACACTACAAATGCCTCGGCCGCGTTTCTGTCATTCTATTTTAAGTTCTCAATTTTGCTTGCCAGATTTTGTTGATTTTTTTCTAAATCAATGCTATAAATTGGCCCTTACTATGTTGAGTCGGGGGGGGGGGGGGGGGGGGGGGCCCCCCCGTTAATTGGGACCATACGTGTGGTCACGCGGGACTCAACGTGGTAAAGTGCGGCCAAAAGTTTGCATTTTTTAAAAATACATGCCAAAATGTGTCCTTCAAAGCATCCACAAGTTGTCTTTTTTTGAATGGAAAACTTATCTACAAACGATAAAAACAAGGATTTGGCTTTCCAAACTGAATGCGAAAATTGACTAAAATTTTATTAGCAAGCAAAACGACCACGACTATGGATGTGGCCGGAGGGGGAGGGGGAGAAGGGGATATGCTGTCATCTTGCACCGCATACAGGCGTGCGGTGGCGTGGCCTACCCGCTGGGCGGCGGGGCGTGGCTGCCCTCCTCACCACGCATCGCTGAGGCGGTCAACTCGCTCGGTGCGCACGCACGCGCGCGGTCAGCTCGGCTCCACTTTCTCTGCGCCGGTCGGTGCAATGTGCGCGGGTCTCCCGTAAGGGTCCGCAGGGCCGGGGCCCCACCACGGGCCCACCACGGGCCCCAGGGCCCCAGGGCCCCACCCCGCCGGTCATATCTCAGGAGAGCGCTCAGGCCACGCCCAGCGGGCGCCCACCGGCCCCCACACCCCGCCGCACCCCACACTCAGGCTTGGACCTTTACCGGGCTATCGCCGTTGGGAAGGGCTGTGTGTGCGCGTGTGCGTCTCTCTCTCCCTCCCTCCCTCTCTTCCTCTCTCCCTCCCTCTCTCCCTCCCTCTCTCCCTCCCTCTCTCCCTC
>NW_026267180.1:895550-899502 GCF_000697945.3 Frankliniella occidentalis
CAGCCGGGCCTCAGCCGGGCCTCAGCCGGGCCTCAGCCGGGCCTCAGCCGGGCCTCAGCCGGGCCTCAGCCGGGCCTCAGCCGGGCCTCAGCCGGGGCGCAGCCGGGTGGAGCGAGACAGTCTGGAGGTCAAACTGTCGGCTGGAGAAGGTGCCGCGTTGCCCCAGCCAGCCCCGCCCACGGCAAATAACGCGACAAAGTCACGAAGACGTCGGGGCGATGTCATTGACGTAACGTTCATGACGGCGCGTTCTCGCTCGACGTGGGTGAAAAACATTATTGCTCGCGAGCAATCGACGCCAAAATGTGACTCTCTCTTGAGTACCGTTTTGAATAACGTGGGGATGATGACTCGACTTGTACAGGAATTAGCGCGATGAGTCATATGTTATTTTGTCACCTCATTCTTGGGTGAGAGCTTGTGGAAATCGTACGATAAATTCTTGTCCCCAGGGGAAAACAGAAAACCGTCGTCGATTAGGGCAAATATTGTATAAATGCAATACGTCGACCCTAACGTGAAGAGTTGCTTGGGGCCTCTTCACTGCTCCGTGACGTGTCTGACTTTGGCAGTTCTGGTCGGGAGTAGCCCGCATCTGGTGGAATAAACTTGCTGCTGTGCCCGCGTGCGTTTCGCGTTTATTCGCATAAAGCAAATCTGTCGGCGCACAGAAGTCCTCCAGACGTTTGCATAATCTTTACAACTTTGGCCCCGCGCGTAGAATCAGAGATGATCATCGGACGGCCTCGTCAAACAGAAAGTTTTCAGAGGGACAGAGGAGGCGGAGAAGGAGGAGGAAAGAGGGGAGCGAATTAGATCAAGAACCTGGAGAATTCCAACCCTTTGGAGTACTTCTTGCACGGCTCTATAGTAGAGACGAGTTTTCGTAAAGCGTGAGCACTGTCGCTCCTGCGACGAAGCCAACATTATTGGCACGGTAAAAAAAAAAGTCTCATCTTTTGAGGGAAAGGGGAAAACTTTGAAGGAACCCCCTGGTTGGACGAAAACTCGTCAGATTTCGAGGAAGTCTCCTGAAAACATGTGGAATTTTCCCTCATTTTTTGAGAAGATTCCTCAATAGGCGAGATTGGAGGACTCTTCCTCAAACATGTTCTTACCGTGGGCTTAGTATTTGGAATTTTGTGAAAGAATTTTCACTTTGAAAGAGTTTTCAGTGTTGCAGAGTGTTTAAATTCATGTCGCTGATGGCACAGTGATTGACAAGCCATTACCCAACCCTCTCGGAGTAAGGGTCTGGCCCCGCTCCGCTTGTCTGTGCTCGCTATGGGCCCCGCAAGGGCGGTAGTGGAATAATAACTTCCGCAACGGAAGTGATTGTGAAAAATGCAGTATCAATGAGCTTAGTCATATATTTTTATTATTTTACGAAAACTGTCTGGCGGTCGTGTATTTGAATATCCTGTAAGCACAGCGCAAGAGGCAAACTTGCAATGTTTCTGAAACCTTGCATTTTGCTACATAAACATTAAATTTTGAACAGCACGCAACAAATATGGGCGAGGGGTGACCATTTTTTTTTTTTTGACGTGATGTACTTGTGCAAATTTTTATCAGATCTGGACATAAATTTGTCTTAAACGAGTTACAAGTTGTACCTCACTGGTAAAACAAGTGTTTAATGTTAAACGCCAATTGGTGTTTAAGTTCAAGTGTGCAATTTCTTAACACATTGTGGTGTTTAACTTGGTTAAACGTCAATTGGTGTTTAAACTTTAAACACTTCCGAAAAGTATAGCATCTGCACGCCATATGGTCCTATAGATTTGAGTGTGTCCAAAGTTATGGCATATGGCGCCGTTTCTCTGTTAAATCTTAGTGTTTTAACAAACGAAAGTGCAGAATTTTAGTTTTGCTGTTGCAAGTCACAACTTTACTAGAAAAACACGTGTTGGTGTGGTTAGTGTCAAGTCACCACTCGAAATGGTGTTAAGAGTTAAGCACCTGTATCGGAAGTAAAACTGCTAAAGGCAATAATAGATTTTAACAAAGACTCTTTAGTGCCTTCACATCCAGTTTTCAAATGCGTTGAACGCATATACCATAATATTTGCAGAGTAGGAAGGCTGACAAGGCCGCCAACGACGTCCTCTATGCACACGCGCTCAATGTCGCTGTCCACCAAGAAATGGCAGCTATATTGATTGAGCTCACAGAAAGCCCTCCGCCCTTGTGGACGGGCGAGCAAGGGAGGGAGAAAGGGAGAAAGGGAAGGAGGAGGAGGAAGGAAGAAGTTGGAGAGAGACAGGCGGTGGTCGCGGGCCGCGCGTGCACGACTTGGAAGGGCTTCAGGGGGACCTCCCGCCCGCCACGCCCCGCCCCGGCCGGGCCAGTCGAGCGACACTTCCATGCGCGACCCTCTGGGCCCCGCTCTATAGTGGGCGATTGAAACGCACATGGTGTCTATGTTGACGGTATCGAACTGCTGTGACGAGGCGTGGCGCGGCGTGGCGCTCGGGGAGTCCTCTGGAACCCCCTCCCCCCTGCCCTCACCTCCCCATCTGACCCTTCACCCCCCTCTCCTCTCACCCACACCGCCCTGACCCCCACCCCGCGCGCTGCCGCTGTTCGTCGAGCATATACACTGAAGCCCTGTGCAATATAGGGCTCTACTCTGCTGTAACACGCGACACCACTTCGTGGCCACGGCAATTAGGTCGTAAAATTGGAGAATAACGAAAAAAAATAAAAAGAATTTGCCGGCCTACACAATGACCTGTTACGCGCGGCCGTATCGAACATTGTTCCCGCAGGACGTCATGGTGGCCATCATCCCCGCGGGCATCGTCCTGTGCGGGGATAATGACCACTCTTATGGGATTACCTAACCTTGAATGCAAAGCTGATGCACGAAAGGCCCCTTCCGTCTCGCGCCTCTCTCTCTCTCTCTCTCTCTCCCTCCCTCCCTCTCTCCCTCCCTCTCTCCCTCCCTCTCTCCCTCTCTCCCTCTCGCGCCTCTCTCTCCCTCCCTCTCTCCCTGATCAGTTCCATGTGGCGGGGCGCATAGCGAAGCTTCCTGCTTACACAACGTGGTGCCGCTTCTTCGGACATGCCCCGCCCCGCCCCGCCCTGCTGGTCCGAATTAATTGCGGGTGATGGAAGGGTCATTAGACGTCATCAGAGCGGGGCACACCTCCGCCACTCCACCACGTAGTGGTGCCTGCACTACCACTACGCCGCGCCACGCCCCACATCGCGTCTCGAAATGACTGGCTGGTTTGAGGGGCGGCCTGACTTACGGCCGCGATGTTGATGTGGAGCTCCGGAGGCGCCGCTGGCTAGGCCTGTAGGCCGCGCATACCTCAATACACCCCGCGGCCCGTAGTTGTGTGCATTTGCAAGTGCTCGACTCGCACTGTTAGAAAAACATACAGGAAATGTCTACAGTGCGCCCTGTCAGTTAGTAACCGGGTCCGCGACTGTAATTTTGGATTACAGTCCTCTCCGTACAGGATGTACTGAAACTTCGCAAACCGTATTTTTAGTCAATACAGCACTTGACTTAGACACAAGTACGGTCCGTATCCTTACTGTCCGGCCCGTTCATAAAATATACAGGACGGACTTTCGTTACAGCATTTTTAACATGCAGCGCAGCGCGGTAGTCATGCTCTTGTAAGCTGCTGTTCTGCTGAACACTTCCTTAACAGTGTGCGTCCTGTAGAAGCAACGGAGTAGTTGCACACTTGCAAGTGCTAATCTTCCAAGTTGATCCCTTGCAAGTAGACAAACCACTAAGTGATTAAACAACGTTCCGGTTGCACAATTGGCTTAGCATAGTGCAGACCGCATTCTGGAAACCTAGGTGTGAGACACACTCACACTTTTTGGTGTGTGTACTACACCTTTTGGTGGTGCGTCTGACAACTTTCAGACGAACTATACCTGCTATACCTCACGCCAAATGATGTCAGACGGAAAAAAAGAATTATAA
>NW_026267180.1:900422-905910 GCF_000697945.3 Frankliniella occidentalis
GGAATTTTCCCATACATTTCTGGAGATTTGCCTATACACTTCGTACTCTTCCCATACGCTTCTTCCCAAATGGGAAAATTCCTATACATTTATAGGAATTTTCACTTCCGATACGATGTATAGGAAATTTCCTATACATGCGTATAGTAGAATTCCCAACATTTTTTACAGTGAGTTGTCACAATTAATAAATTAGGTAGTTTTAGGATAGACAAGAAATTCGCTGTGGCAGCTAACAGTTGGTTGCCAAGAGTTAGTTTCCACTGCCAATGGTTAGCGAAGCTGTTGCTGGAGGATCCAATCGGTTCGTTCTGACAGCGAAACACCCAATTAGTTGTCAGAATCAGAACGAACCGACCGATTGGCTGCTGCAGCGACAGCTTCGCTGTGGCAACTAACTCTCGTCTGTGGCAACCAACCATTATCTGCCACAGCGGATTTGGGATTTGCTTTTCCAAAATTAGCTAAATTCTTAGTTTTTAGGACTAATTCTTTTTTTTTACTGCACTGTGCCTTCACACCAAAAGGTATAGGACAAAAGTGCCTCACCCCTAGGTTTGCCGAGTTCACTTGCCCCCAAGTCTTGGCCTAATCCCCGTGGACCTAGCTTAACCAAGACTTAACCGTGCTTCAAGTAACCTCATTGGACCTGCGCGGCCCTGTGAGGCTGCCGCTCCACGGCCGACTGCCACCGGTCTGGTAATCCTCTGCGATTGTCATGCTGACATTTGTTTGACTTTGATGATCGATTGTCGTCCCGGAAGAGCCCTCGCGACGATGGGGTAGGGGTGGGGGGTTATGGCCTGTTTCTGTTTGTTTGCCTCTACTGTGTCATGGCCTCTCTGTTGCGTCGCGTTGCTGCGTTAACAACAAAATTTAATTTTCTCAAAGTTGCTTCGCCTGACTTTTCCGTGCAGGTGCCCGGTCCCCTCTCTCTCCCACCTGTTGTCTCGGACGCCCCACGCCAACAGTGGACTAAGGCTCGTTGCGGGCTGCTTTGCTCATTTTCAGCCCGCACGCTGCTTAGTCGCCGAAATATTTACCTTTTGCAGATGGCAGCATTGATTCGTACAATCCTTTGTTACGCTTTCTGCTTCAATCATTTTCCAATCACACACATTCCCAATAAAGTACCTCAAATGACCTACATCCAAAATCTAGCTTTTGGTCGCAAAATGCAATTTTTAATAGGATTTTTGACTATTTTTAACTACAATCACTATGACTTACACATCTCATAATTGTAAGCTCATCAGAACAGTTGGGCCCCTCGACTGATCTGGTGCAGCTAGTGTAATGATACACGGAAAAAAATATGAAAGTTCGCACAGCTGATATGTTTGCTGATATCGTGACAAGCAACTTTTAAGCTACCGGAGCTAATAATTGACTCCTGTGTGCAAGAATTAGCTAGGGCAGCTAATGCTTATCTGGATTAGCTTTAGTGCTCGTTCTGGTAGATTATCCCCAATCAACTGAAGCAGACATTGCATTTGCTCCTGCAGGTAAAGCATTAGCTCTCACAGCTGATACGTCGCTGTGACAGCAAACGTTTCGCTGTGGTAGCCAAAAAACTTGCTTGTCACGATATTAGCAAACACAAAAGCTAAGGCAGCTAACATTTAGTTGGCTTAACTTACATATTTTTTTCCGTGTAATCGGCCAGGCCGACTTCCCGCGCCCAGCTGACAAGCAGGGAACCCCGCCAAGTGTAAATTCCCGATATTCATTCCACTTGGGGAAATTGTAGGTCTAAATGTGTCATCGAAGGACACACAAATTTCTTTTTTGCTCAATTTCATAGTCCCAGTTCCAAAAGCTGCTATTTCAACTATATTTTTATAATTTAATTTGCGATTATTTGGGTGAAAATTTCGTCCGTTTGGGCGCTACCGCCTCGTTTAGGAGCGGAAACGTATGGGAATCATTATGGCTGAAGAGCATTGGTTGTAAAAAGCAGCCCAACAAAAAATATTCTAGAGCAAAAGTTAAAGAGCTTACATTTCTCCACACTTGGCGTGGTGCTGAATCTCCAATGTGCAAGCCGAAATAACCCAAGAGGGCCACGACGACTTTGTGCAACTATGTGTATCCATAGTGAGTTGCAATTTGGCTAAATTTGGTTTCGTCGTGGCCTTCTCGAAGTCACTCACGTTAAGAGTAGACTGCTTGCTTTTCAAGCCGTGTTTGTCATTTCAAAGCAGTCGCTTTTGGCGTGCAGGTGAGGCGCGGCGGACAGGGCGGCGAGCAGCCGGATCAGAGGAGACGGCATACTCGGCCTCACGTCGGCAGCTGGGCGTGCAGTGTATCCGGCCCAGCCTCCCAGCACCGGTGCTCCAGCTCTGGACCGGGCGGCGTAGGAAAGAGCGAAACAGAGAAAGAGAGAGAGAGAGAGAGAGAGAGAGAGAGAGAGAGAGAGAGAGAGAGAAAGCGAGCGCGAGAGGGAGGGGGGAGAGAGGGAGCGAGAGATGGTCTGCTCTTGAAACTTATACCTCTACGTCTCCCGCACGGGATCTACGCCACTGGCTGGAGCCGGGATGCTGGGCCCGCTCCGGTGCCCCACATGTATCGTCGTTCAGAAACCGGAAAGAGGGAGAGGATTTCGGGGGAGGGCAGGGGGCGGGGGGCAGAATAGATGTTGCGCAATGCTATCGTCAAGTAAGATATCGCCTGCCAGTGCCTCTCTGCTCTGCTTCTCTCCCTCTCACCCCCCCCCCCTCTCATCTCTCTCTCTCTCTCTCCCTCTTTCTCTCTCTCTCCCTCTTTCTCTCTCTCTCTCTCTCACTCTCTCTCTCCCCCTCTATCCCTCTCTCTCGCTATCCCTCTCTCCCTCTCCTCCTCTCTCCTACCCTCCCACTCTCCCCCTCTTGCTCCCCCCCCCCACGTCCTCCAGATATTTATTTCTTCCCTCTAGAGTAAATTACTCGGAGTTAGTCGTATGAGCACATCAGTAAGAATGTCATTCAACACCGTTGCGAGAGCTGTGAGGTGGGGTTGGTGTGTATTCCGTGCCCCCCGCACTTGCAATCGTGTGACGTGTCTATATTGCTGCATGTCATCTGGGCGTTCCACAACACACCGTTAAGTGTGCACACTCACACTCACACAAGCGACCCCCTCCCGCCCCCTCCCATAGATACAAACAGCCATCAAATACATCTGCAGGGTAGTGGCGAAGCACTCTCCGGGCGATTGTGTTTGCTCAGACACGCACAATAAGACCAAGAACCGACGTCACCTGCCGCAACCCCGCACCCCGCCGCCGCCGGTCGAACAGGACAACAGTCAATACATCACCCTGATGGGCGCGAGCTTTCAAAGTGTGGACTAAATTAGGCAAAATTAATCGAACAAAACTACACTGATAAACTAAGTGTGCAACTGGAGGTTATATACTTGCAAGTGTGCAATTCGGTAGGCGTGCACTTGCAAAGTGTGCAACGTTGAGCTTACAAGTGTTAAGCAGTTCCTTATTTCGTTTACCTGTGTAAAATATTAAAAATTTCTATCAAGGAACGGATCGTGAAAGTAGATGCGACTAGTCGTTTGTTCTAAACTTTGCCCCAATAGCTATAGATAAATTTTTGGCAAGAGCTTAAATAAAATTCTGCTGAAATTTTCTTTTAAAAACAAGCCTTTATAAACATATTTGCTCCAGCCGGTTTGTCCGCGGTCTTGAAGAGGGTAAGACTCGTCATGAAAGAGGACGCGCCCCAACTCCCAATCAACCCAACACCCCCAAACGAAAATGTGCAGCAAGTGCGAGCGAGAGGACAGGACTGTCGATGAGTGGGCACCGGGCACCGATGGATGGGCCGGCGTCGATGAGCCGGCGCCGGTGAGCCCGGCCTTGGCCTCGATGTTCGGCCTGCCGCCCGCCCAGCCTACCGATTCCGCTGCGCTGCCTGACTGGATCTCGCGACTTGCTCCTAAACTACCCGCCCGAAAAGGTTGTCGGAATTTGCGGAGTTCGTGTGTGGCGGACATCATCTGCACTGGAAATGCAAGTGTGTAAATGTCGCTCACCTGCAGGTGAGCGACATTCCATTCGTACACTTAGGGGGGGGGGGGTAAACGTGTGAATTTTCTAGGAAAAATTCACACCTTTAGCCCCCTAAGTGTACGAATGGAATTTGGCTCACCTGCAGGTGAGCGACATTCACACACTTGAATTTCCAGTGTGTGCATAAGTAACTCACGACACACAGAAATGATCGCCACCCGCACCCGGCCAGTGACGCGGTAGGTGGCCATGCATCACTGCTCACTTAGGCGAGCGCATATTGCACACCTTCAGGTGGGGTCATTTGGTGACCCGGACGCAGGGTGCCCGAGCCATTGGCTAAGGGATAGAAATAATTAGTTAGCTGAAAGTCCCTCCCCCCGGCCCTATCCCTCCCGGTCCCCTCCCCCCTCCCGCGAGGTTGCTTATTTACCCACACGAATACCACAGGTCCATGGAGACCTTCGCTCTCAAAGTAAAGGGGTCACTTGTCACTTGTCTCAGGTGTGCTTTCACAGAAATTATCAAATTACCGGTAATCAGTAACGTGCCCTGGTCAAATACTAAGTTCTTTGAACCGTTCTGAGCGTGTTTCGGCTTAATGCTTAAAAAGTGTGCAGTATCCGTTCATACGGCTGGTGCTTATTTATTTTTCAAGCTCTTTTAAAAGCGCTATAAAACTTCAGCATATTCCAGAAGTTCTTCGCGATTATCGCTTCCGTTGCGCTATGGTGATCGAGAGAATCGAACAAAATTCTCCCGAGCGGCGGATGTCCTCGCTCGGCCGCCGCCTGCAGGACGCCGCTGTGGTCTGCCTGGTCAAAGTCTGCAGAGGTTAGCGCGGCTGCGGTTGGCTGGGGACCCGGGGGGAGGGGGGCAGGAGTACGCAACGGGTTTGCGTCACGGTTAGAGCAAGGGCAGCAGCGCCTCGTCCGCGGGTCACCAGTCCCACTGCCGGGCATGCCGAATGTGTGACGTGCCCGGCCTCTGCAACGTTGACTGGCTCCGGGCGGGGTGCGGGGCGCCCTCGCTTCCTCCGGGGAAGCTCTTCTGGGAAGGGCGGGCTGCAGCCACTCGCTGCACGGCCAGCGCCCGGCTGCCCGCTTGGTTGCCGGCGGTAACGAAGTGGATCGTAAAACTGTGAAACATGATGATGGAGGATATACTTCTCGGAAACGGCAAGGTTTTTATTTCATTTTTCTTTTCTTTTTTCTTATTTTGTTTTTTTGCTCACGCGGGTCTTGTCTGAACAACACGGAGAAGAAGAAGGGAAAATGTCAGAATCGCGCGTATCCTGCCATCCGTCTGCGCGGCCTGCATTACATACCAACCTGAAAGAAACGCCATCGAGATAAGGAAAGGTCAGAAACTCTTTCCTGCGTTGGTCAGTGGACAGCGAGGCAGGGAGAGAGAGGGTGAGGGGGGAGGGGAGGGGTCGGCGAAAGGGGATGCTTTCTCTCCCCTGAGTGGCTTCAGGTGAAATAA
>NW_026267180.1:906669-909524 GCF_000697945.3 Frankliniella occidentalis
GAGGGGAAGGGGGGGGGGGGCACCTTTCATTCTCACGGCTACTATCGCTGAAGTATCGCGCGCGTTTGAATAATTATGAGGCGCTACTGGAGGCTCCAGGCGGCTTCAGGTGCATTGCACGTACACGCACCTCTGCTCGCAAGGGCAGCAGCGCAGGAGGTTCTCGGCAGGAAAAGCGCACATTTTCAAAACCAAGTACTTTGTTGGTTTTTGGAGAGAATTTTTTTTGTTGAAAAATAGTCTTCTTAGTGATGACCTGGTGATGACTGGGTATTGTTGACAAACAGCGATGATGTTTGAGAAAAACAAGAGTTGGATCCAAAACGAGACATTCGTTGTCACTTAACAACTTTTTTGATGTGCGTAACTTTTGTTGTTGATGATCAACTGTTGTTGTTACTGGACTATAGTCGTCTCATGGCAAGTCATGTTGAAAAACATCACGAGTTAGTGAAAAACTTGACACCAAAGCGCTGTAAAGTTACAATTTTTTTTACAGTGCTTACGACTTGAAAAAAACGACTTATATTTATAACTTGTTCATATTTATGATAGGACTTTGCATTGCAAGTACAATGTGATACTTAGCAATCGCAATGCATTTTTAGTTTTTATCATGCTGGCAACAAATGCTTTGTAATTGCAATGTGAATTCTTCGTAGTTTTCAATGGGTGCGTATTCTTAAGAATACATGCGTTTTCAAGTCTTCCTGGTCGAATTACTACCACCCCCTCTCTTTCTTGACGTTGTTGTTGTTTTAATTAATTCGAACTTCTCCCGGCCGCGGTGCGCCCCAGAGTTCACCGCCCCTTCGCTTTAGCGATTACAGTTTGCAGCCGTCGTTCGCCATAAATTTTTGTCCGTATCGCGACCTGCGCCCCTGTTTACGGCGTACTTGTTGAACAGCAGTCACCTTCGTGAAATTGTATAGGCGCCGTCGTGTTTTCGCTCGCAGTCCTAGCGGCTGCTGTCGAGGTTGTGATTTGGAACGGTAAGGGAGGGAAAGGGGGAAAAAGTTGGTTTACAGGGGGCTGCGAGGTAGAAATTAAACGCCACGCTCCGGCCCACCCCGCCCTGCAACCCCAGCGCGCTAGCGCCATGCGAAGGGCGTTCCAGCCGACCCGGTGGACTCACGGTCAATTTACTTGTTCCCTCCAATTAACATTGTTATTGTTATTTCCGTCTGCTCTGTTCGAGTATATAAAATCGCCCACGCTAAAAGGCGGATTTCAAAAAGGCGGCTTTAACTAATGCAGTGCCTGTCTTTTAAAAATAAATGAGGAAAGAAATGTGCCCTTTAGAAATGGCGAATGAATGGAGTCGGACATGAGCGCAAATTTTTCCTTTTGACGAGGGTTTCTGCAAACAGCCGCCAATATTTTCCTCTCCCTTCGCCCTCGTTTTAATTCTCGCGGACTCCGGCTCGCTCGCTCTCTTTCGCCCGCCGCCGGTCCGGCCTGCAGCGTTCTGCAAAAGGGGGAGGTAATTAACCGGAGGTCGTAAAGTGAGTAAAGAAGTGGACTAGCCATGCAGCGGGGCCGGCCGCGCCACCGCCGCCGTCCTGGAGGGCGCGAGGGTCCTGGAGGGTGAGGAGGAGGGTGGCGGGTGGCGCGGAGGAGGTGCGAGACGGTCGCGTGACGCCGCGGGCCACGGCGCTAAGGCCCCTGGCCCTGGCTCACATTATAAATTACGTAGTAATTATTCAGATTTGGGCGGCGCGATGGCGGGGGAGGAGCTCTCCCGGAGCACATTATCGGCCCGGTTTGAATATCGGATCGATCACGCCCCAAGTTGGGCACCGGCGCCGTGACTTTTCACACCTCAATCTGGTCTCAGTTTCATATTTTCTCATGTTTTTTCCCCTCCTTTGTCCCCCTACCTTATTATGAACGTTATTGGAAGGGAGGGAATTTTTAATGACGATGGGGACCGCGCGCCAACTTTTAGATTGGGGAGTTTGTCTACCATGTCGCCTCCTATCCGTCCTTCCTCGCGGTGATTGTCCGGAAGTGGCCAGCCTGGGGGACCTCGTTGGGGGAGCAGGGGGCGAGAGGACGGGAGTCCTAAATGTCACGCCGGGGTGGGGCGAGGGGCTGTGTCTTCCAAGCCTTCGTCCCTCACCCGGCCGTTGGCTCAGCCGCGATTGAAAAAATTCAAAAAGAAACAAAGGCATGTGTGGAAACTGTTCAATTTAAGCTTGACACTAGTGTCAAGTGTATGTGACTATACTTTTCAAATTCAATACTCTCTGCTCTCGGGGAAGTGAGTTTTGCTCAAAAAAGAGAAACTGGAATTTATATAAACTCAACGTTTTGCCGTGTCCATTCCGCAGGTTGTGCGGGCCGACGCGACGCACTTGCACGTCGCACTGACACATATTTTACGACACAAACGCATTGCAGCGTGGCGGGGCGCGCGGATTCCAGTTGACAGGCTGTGGTTGTGTGTGTGTGTGTGTGTGTATGTGCGCGCGCGCCCGCGCGTTTGTCTCCATAGGGGTTTGTTGCAATAATAATAATGATACATTCTCAGTCTGCAATATCTTTAAACGTTAGCACATTTTATCATCGACCTGAAATGTTTTGTTCTTTTTAACTTTCTCGCTTGTATACACATACGAATTTCCGTTTAAGTCCTTTTTTCATTATTTAAATATCAACTATGAATGATTTCTTAGGATGACAAATATATAACAATCACTTTCAATGAACTTTAAAAACGAAGGATTTAGGCGCACACAAGCTTTCCAAAACTGCATATCGCGACTGACGTGTTTGATTTTCTCTCCGTGTTTACTTTTCCCTTGACTTTGCGGCCGGTTTTGCTGCGCGCGCCTTTGTTGTGCCCAGGTGTG
>NW_026267180.1:914394-916399 GCF_000697945.3 Frankliniella occidentalis
CCGCCATGCTGGCGCGCCGCAACTGGCTGCTGCGGCTGTCTGTCATCCTCAACGTGGTCATCCTGCTCTACTTCGGCTCGCACTTTGCCACCAAGAATGGAGCCGTCGTCCTCATTGAGGAGCTGCAGGTGAGGACCAACAAGGCCCGTGGGAAACGCGCGTGGTACATTCGGGACATCCACATCATACTACGACCTTCCAGCAAGAAGCAATCACTGTGAAAAATAGTTTTGTAGGTTTTCGGGAACATTTTCCGTAAACCATGCCGAAAAATTGCAATTTTAAAATGGTTTAAAATAACGAGCCGACTACAACGCATCGACTTGAAACTCACCGTCATAAATTAACAACGTTTGTTGATAATAGTAAATTATAAAATGTTTGTAAATTTACGAGGTTTTTTTTCACATTGATAAGAACGAGAAGACGATGGCAAAACACTTCTTTTAAAGTCTGACACGATTTTCACGACATTCAACGGTTACTTTTGCGTGTTACTGTAAGCTTACTGCGTACCGCTAACGCCGTGGTCGCCTAGCGCCTGCTAGCTCGCCAAAACTTTACCACTTCTTTTTGTTTGCCAAAGTTTGGTCACTTTTCTAGCCAAAATTAGGCACAAGAAGCGGAGAAAACTTTTGGAAAGTTTTGGCCCAACGTATGCGATTACGGCGTTTTGAGTGACCGTAAGGCCAGCACCCCGCTATCGATGGCGAATAACCTCGAATACACCATCTCACTATCCGCAAACTAACTGCACACACTAATATGTCGTGGACAACAATTCGTTGCACGTTAAAGTGATATGCGCGAAGCGCGACCTTGGAACGCACGGACGCCATTGACCATAAAAGACTGTAAATATGACTATATTGCATCTAATTTTGAAGTATTGTGCCCTTAAATTCCGGTGCGCACAGCTCCCTCGTATCTCTAACGGCCGACCTTCTCCTTTCAGGCGTCCGGCCGCAACTTGGCGTCCATCGACATGCCTGCGCCGCCCCAGACGGACGGCCCCCAGGCCAACGACATCCTCCCCCCGGCGCCGCCACCGCAGCAGCCGCAGCAGCAGCAGCAGCAGCAGCTGCAGCAGGCCACGGTAGCGGACGGCGCGCCGGCCGTGGTGGTGGCGGGCGGCAGCAACCCCGACGAGGGCATGCCGCCGCCCGCGCTGCTGCCGCAGGCCGCCGCGCCCGCCGCCGACCCGGCCGTGACGCCGGCCAAGGCGACCAGCACGACGCAGCAGCAGGCGCAGCAGAGCGAGCCCACGGAGAAGACGCTGCAGGACGTGATCGCCTGCCACGACCGCAGCATCGAGCCGCGGACGGCGCAGCGCGGCGACTACTGGGTGCTGTACAACTACGTGCAGGCCTCCGAGTCGTACCACTGCTGGGAGAGCGTCACGTACACGACGCACGCCGACTACACGTTCCTGGACAACCTGTCGCCCATGCTGGAGCGCTGGCGCGGGCCCGTCTCGCTGGCCATGTACGCGCCCGGGACCGACTTCGCGCCCACGCTGGAGGCCATCCGCTACGCGCGCGACTGCGGCTCGCCGCTCGTCGCCAAGCTCGTCACCTTCCACGTGTTCTTCGGCGCGCGCCACGTGCCGCGCGTCGTGCCCCGGCCCGACAAGGCCACGCTGCCGGCCGCCAACTGCTCGCGGCCCGCGCCCTGGACCAACGTCACGGCCTCGGCGCTGTACAAGGCGCAGAAGGGCCTGCTGTACCCCGTCAACGTGGGCCGCAACATCGCGCGCGAGGCCGCCGCCACGCACTACCTCCTGGCCTCGGACATCGAGCTGTACCCGTCGCCGGGCGTCATCCCGGACTTCCTCGAGATGATCCGGCGGCAGGACAAGCCCCTCGCCAGGCCCAACCCCAAGGTGTTCCCGCTGCCCATCTTCGAGCTGGAGGCGGGCGCGGTGCTGCCGCCCAACAAGAAGGACTTGGTAAGTGCGCCAGCTCGGTGCCATAGCTCGGCGCCAGCCCCGGGTAGGTTGCTCACA
>NW_026267180.1:916449-918809 GCF_000697945.3 Frankliniella occidentalis
GTGCGTGCGTGCGTGCAGGGGTGCGGCGCGGCTGGGCTGCTTACGCTTACATCGATATGGCCACCTCCGTTGCGCCTGCCCCCCCCCTCCAACTCCTTTCCTGATTACAATGATGAAGAGCTGTTACTGTGTGTGCCTTTGCTGCCGTGCCCAGATACCAGCATGAAAAATGTGCATGTTGACGGCACATTGGGCCCCAGCAGGTACGATGCATACTCTATATACGTATGGCGAATGCACTGCACACTCTTATTTCTCGTGCATGCTTGCTTTTCGTCTTTGCTTGAACGTACAAAATATGGTCGAGTGCAAGTGTAGACTGAAAAAACAGTGTCCCCACAAGTTTGGAAAACACGTTTAGTCATGCAAAGTCAGGAAAATACCTCGGACGGTCATGGTATTTCTGATATGTGACGGATTCGGGTGGCATACAAATTGTGGGCGCTCTTTACACCGTTGTTGGTTTTATGGAGCCGATGGAGCCCCCACGTTTGATTGCGGAAAGTCATGGAAACTTTTAAAATTTTGTATGAAATGTGAATGCTAGGCAAAAATGTGGAAATCCTGAAAATCATCAAGGCACCCTCAGTAACAGTTGCTAAAATTTATTGCTCAGTGTGCCTTCGCCTTCACACTGTAAGTCTAAAATATGAACACACAAGGGAGAAGGCACGGTTTTAAGCGCCACAAATGGGAGGGGCGATATGGGTTGCCTTCACGGAGGCGCATGTTGCCTACTTTTAGGAATCATATCAGAAACCCAGCGCCAGAAAGAGCGCACTAGAAATCATAGAGCGAGGATTCATGCTCTCCGGAGAGCGAGATTTTGCTGTAAATTTCCTGACTCTCTGCAGAGCGATTAGACCAACTAGATCATCACTCAAATTGAGCAAAGTAGAAAACTCTCGCTCTTTTTAGGACAGACATCTCTTTCCAGTAGTTGCAGTGCGTGCTTGCAGGCACGCACAAGCAAGAGTGTGTCTACCAGGTCGACTGTCACAACAGTTACAACTGTTAAAACAACGTACATTGGCATTAAAATGAAATGCGCCGTTTGTGGCGCTATAATGTCACAGTCCTGCCACTGCACTGGAAACCCTAGTGTGTGAATGTCGCACACTTGCAGGTGTGTGAACACCCATTCGTACACTTACGGGGGTAAGAATTTTTCTTAGAAAATTCACCCCCTAAGTGTACAAATAAACATTCACACACCTGCAAGTGTGTGACATTCACACACACTTGCGTTTCCAATGTGTACGTGTCTCCATTGAGGTGGAAGGTAACATAAACAGGTCGCCCTTGTTGGTGTTGGTCAGTGAGTGCCACCCTCCCACTTCCTCCTCCCTTGCCTTTCCCCCCTAGGGGCTCTCACCTGCGTGTTTGTTACAGACTGCTGCTCGAATCTTTAGATCGGTGTCAGTACGGAGCAGCAGTTGCCCCCTCCCCCTCCCCATTTCCTCTCGCCCTCCCGCCCTGTAGAAAGCTTAGTCTATGATGGTTGCTTGTGGAAAGCGCTAGGCTGTTTGCTTTCCGATTTTCGTTAGTATTTTTCACGAGATAAACGTGTGTGCGTTGAAGTGTGTATTTAAAGATGAAGATGGGATGGGTCTTTTAGCCGCTGCATTTACATGTCGCTGATGGTCAGTGCTGAGTCTCTCCGAGTGTACAAAAGGAACGAACGCTCGTCCGAGTCGAGCATTTGCTCCGAACACTGGAGTGGGGATGTTTCAAGGTGGCGCCCGCTGAGCCTGTGCGCGCCGGGACGCCCCAGCCGCCTCCCGCCTGCGGCCTGCCCTGGCCTGGACGCCACTTCCTGTCTTCTGCTAGTTTCCTTCCTCCCAATTGAGTAACGAGCTAAACGCAGTGCGGCTGCTAGGATGGGCCGTCGGCCCCGAGAGAGCCTGGAGCTGGCCGCCTATTCTGTCTATAAGTTTCAATGAGTAAATAAAGGGAAAACAAGAGCAAAAATAAAATAAAATTGGACTTGAACATAAGAGCGAAACATTGAAAAGTGAATTCCCAGCCACTTGCGATTTTATTTCTTTTCCAGTTTGAGCTCGTTTTTTTTTTTTAGAGAAAACGCCAATGATGCCGGCTTTGTGTCGACGGGCTAAGCACATGGTTACCATGTAGACTCTGACTTCAAATCCTTTTTTTACCTCACAACCGCTCGTTTCCAATCCTTCGTGCGGCGCTTTTGTTGGAGGTGCAGTTGAAGTACTCGCCGGGAGGTGGGAGGAAGGTCAGTCGCGTGGCTGCCGCCGCCGGCTACGTTTGGGGGGAGATCCTTGATCCCTGGCCGCCCGCAGGCCGCGATGGCGTCATGTCGTGCCTGCCCCCACCCGCCACCCCTCCTC
>NW_026267180.1:924439-928682 GCF_000697945.3 Frankliniella occidentalis
AGCTGGTTAAAATTTTACCATTGGTCATTTTGTTTTTCCATCTCTCAACTAAATGTTTCTTTGTTTTTTTTCTTTTCTTTTCAGGGTTATGCACTGTGTGTACTCAACTATGATTTCCAAATTCTTGACAACGCCTTTTTGGTGCACAAACCTGGTATAAAAACTTTGAAAAAGGATCCTCAAAGAGCCATGCTAGCAGGAAAAACTAATGTTCTAATCAGGAGAGTTATCTTTCCCGAGCTCAAAGTTCTGTATGGAACCCGCAAAGGCTGTGCTGTCTAAAACTACAAGTTATCCCTAGACTTGCTGGTAAGTTATCCCAATTTTTTCTCTATATTCTTTGGTTTCAGCAATTTGGACTCAACTGAAATTAATACATTTTCATTTTTGGAATATTTCAGGTTTTAAAACTTTAAGAGGCATTAGAGGATATGTATTACATACTTTCCTTGTAAGCATTTACAAGACTTTATTGCATTCAAAGTTGTTTTGCTGTAGATATTGTTGCTGTGTAAAGTGCTTTAGTGCTATCTATTTATTTATTGATTTGAAGGATGCATATTGATATTTCATCAACAGCACTCTGCCTACAAAAAATAATGTGCTGTGAGACATTTGATGTAAATTTGAAGACAACTTTGAACATCTTTTTGGTGCATCTTTAGCTTCTACGTAATCTAGTGAATAATGTGGAAGTGGAAGAAATTCCAGTGTTGTGATATTCCTAGGATGTGTGTAGGAGATGTTGTGAAGAGGGTTAAAGGATCTCTGAACTCCACAGGGAAATGTGTTATTTTTGTAATGCTTTTAAAAAAAACAACAACGGATACTTCAGTTATTTTTAACATCCTTTTTAAGGGATAAAATCCGGAGAGGTCTGAGGAGGTACAGCCATCCGACATTAGCCATTTTAGTTCCAGTCACATTCTCTTTTCTTGCCCCTAAAAGGATTGCAAAGATGAATGATTGGCAATTTTCTATCTAGCAGTTTTATGAGAATACCTCTGCTAGCTTAGAAAAGTGGCCAAAACAGTGCCTCAAATCCAATTGATTTTTACATTTATAGTGTTTTAGAGTATGTTGAGATAGTTTAAGGTATAGTTATAAATTATTACTCTTTGACTGACACGTGGTTCTGGTACCTTGAAAATCAAAATATCCACCTTCCTTGAAATTTTATGATATTGTTATTTGTGACATTTATACAATTCCCTTTGCTTTTATTTTCAGAATTAGTATTTTTCTCTTATACTTATTTGTGGATAATTCAAGCTTGTATATGAAAGTAGGTTATGATGAAGGTGTTGTTCAAAGTATAATCTTGTAGCCCATTCCTCAAACTAATACTTTTTTTCTTGATTCAACTTGCGTTGCTCTTATTCAAATATGTACTCATAGTATTTCCTTTTTCTAAACTAAATTGCTATTCATGGGTTGATACGGGACACAAAAGATGACTGATTTATCTCTTACTGTAAATTATTGTCAAATTAATCTTTAAATCTTTATCATTTAGTGCATTGTAATGATCGTCATGTCTTTTGTTGTTCATTATTTTTGATTGTCTATGCCAGGAGAAATCTCAATGTTATCAGGCTTTTTCTCATTAACATATTTACTGTGAATTTTGTTTCTTAACAAAGAGGGAGTGTTGCTCTCCATTCAGTGGGGCAATATAAATTTTGACAGTAAATGTGCTAGTTATTGTGAGAGTACAAATCCGCTCCTCTCACTATGCTGTACAGAAATTTTGTCACGTGAATTAAAAATAATTTTATATCATTAGTGAGAGTATGCTATATTTTTCTTAACATTCTCTTTCTTTGTAGTTTGAGAATAACATGTGCAGGGTTATCTTTCTTTTGGTGTCTTTACAGTATTGGTTTTAAAGGAGTCACTATAGTAGCCTTTGCTGTATTTTTATATGCTGTTAAGTGCTGTAGAAGTCTTGCTCTACTTCATGACACTTACGAGGAGCTGAAAGATTATTTTCACTCTTTGGCAGGAAATGTATAACCCATGTTTCCTTAAGGGCAGATGTTACACCTGCTGTGTGAAGAATAATTCGATCATGATTCGAGTTCCTTAGAGCTGCACATATGGGATAGAGCAGTATAGTTGAACTGTTACATCTAGTCTGTATAACTGTGCAGGTTTGCGGTCCAGTCTCTAGACCTAGCCTGGGCTCTTCTATGCAATCAACTTGTAACGTAATGTGCCAGAACATTCATTGTTTTGTATTTCTCTTCCCTTTTGCCCCATACATCCCAAACTAGTTTTAGTGCTGTCATGGTGATATAAAACTTATCAGTACTGTATGTTATAATTCTCTGGATCTGATTTAGAGTGTAATTTACTGTGAATTTTAACAGAGACAACTTTTTAGTGTGTTTGGAAAATATTTGTTTTTTCATCAGCTGGTTAATTTTACTAATAATATTCCGCTACTTTTATCCACTGCCATCCTTAATCATTTTTCATTCCTTAACTTTTTGACAACAGTTATGTGCCCCAGATAATTTTTCAAAAGCTTTCTCATGACACTGTTCCAGGCTTCACAAAGTACCAATGGTGTCTTGCCGGGTAAATTGTTGTGACCAATCTCGATATTCCCTTATTACCTACGTTTGCCTGCTGTAATAGGCTTATAGCAACTAATTAGTGCTCACTTTGTTTATATATTATTTGCTCAACAAGATTTCTTTTGTAGTATGACTATTTTAGCTCATCAAGCGTTTCAGTTTTATTGTTATAAATATATCTTTTGTTCCAAGCCAGAATCTCGATGGGCTTCAAACCATAGAGTATAGTAGTTGATCATGAGTAAATGCACTCAGTTTGCTGGGTTACAATCTCTCATCAGTTTTATTCCTTTCAATGTTGTGTAAATATGGTGGAGATTCACCTACTTCATACGCAAAATATTTTTATGTCTTTTGATAAATTACTTATTTGTTTTAACATTGGCGTTAAAACAGTACATCTTTCTTTCAAAATTCAACACTGGTGCCTGAGTCCGACCAAGAGAATGCCTGTGTGGTATTTCACAATCCATAAGCAATGGTTTTTAAATGTGCTTCTTAGTGAGATACATAATATTTGTTTCCTTTCCCGAAGAGTATGTTTTTGGGACTGAGAGGTTTGCTTGTGCAGCAGAGTAACCTTTCACTGTCTTCTAGAACTTAGTCTGTAACTTTTCTTTGAGTGCCAAAATGAAGTAAGACATTGTAACTTTGGACACTTATTCATTTTAAGAGTTTCTATTCTAGTGTAAGTGATGCCTTCCATTTTAGTTGACCAATGAATAACATGCTCAAATGCATCTGATAGTGCTATGAGTTGTGTTCAAATATACTTGCAAGCTTTGTGACACTCTTGGACACAGATGTTATTTATAACTCATAACACTGTGGATGAGAATGGATGAGAGGTTGTTTTGAGCCACAAAGTTAAAAGGCTTTTAGAAGAATTTTTTATAGATTTTGTTTTTGTTATTATTATTTAATGTTCCTATATAAGCTAATATATGGAGCTACTTCCCATGTTTTGCAATTATTGCAAAATGTACAGCTGGTATTTTCTGTACTCTTGTCCCTCAATGGAAATCCATGTCCTTCTATGTAGCTAGATAAATGAAGAAATTAAATTGTTAATTTTATGGCACTGTTATGTTTGTTTCGTTTTTCTGTGTATCAAAAAGCAATAGTTTGACTGATAGATTGTCTTTCTTGATATTCTAAAACAACTTTGCCTCAGGTTCTCTAAAAATTGTGTACGTAAATTATTAAAGAGGCATTAAAAAAACATTTCTGGCTAACTGTGGCAAGTTTTCTAGAACCGTGTTTAATTGTGATGCAATTTAACTATTTAAAATAAATGTATATTTCTTTACAAAATCTCTGTTGACAATATTTAATTGTTGAAATAGTGTCCCTATGAATGCAACCCTTAACAACTTCAAATATTCTCAGCATTAGGGTTGTTGTAATTCTACCTCAAGGCAGCTTTCTAGCCTATTGTGAAACACACCGCCCTTAACCAAAACTTCATGTCTTTATTTAAATAAACACACATTCCGTGACTTTTCGGCTGAATTATGTTTGCATATTTTAGTGCTACCGTTCTGGAACAAATCATTCAGTTGAGATCTAACTCAAGTCAAATAAAAAGGAACATCTCCTGCAGTCGTGCGGGTTGGCAACAAACTCGCCCTCGCGGCTGCTCGGCGGGACTGCCCACGCTG
>NW_026267180.1:933869-936091 GCF_000697945.3 Frankliniella occidentalis
AACTAGGCAAAACTCACTACTTTCACTATTTCACTATTTTCACCCGGGCCTCCGTAGTTGTGTAGCCAAGTGTTTACACGCTAAATTTCGTTGTATGTTTTTGTGCAAACGTTCGTGCTTAGTTTAACCTACCTACGTTACGATCGGCAAATTTGTAAGCAGAACTATAAAATTTCGTAAAAATGAATGCACAAAAGTGCAGTAATGGGTGCCAAAAATTTGATTGCCCGAAGTCGCACAAATAAAAGAGACGACGGCAGTAAGGGCAGTAAGTGTTTAAATACAACTACGTCTATGAAAGATGGCAACTGATAGGAACTCACTCTTGCTGTAGTCTCTGGAATGCATGGTAAATAAAGTTTCTTGAATTCAAGACCAGGTCTTAGAACTTAAATTGAGAATGTCATTGCATTGAGATACAAGACCGGGTCTTGCAATTTAATGAACTTTCTTTTACCGTGTGGTCTATTTGAGTTGACCTCTATTTACCTTATTTGTCTCGTATCCAAAAGGCACCTCTGAAGGAACGGTTGAAAAGTCACTACTCATGATTTTGTGGTCGCGGGTTATATATATTGTAGCGACTTCTGTGTTATCTCGCCCACACGGTGATGCGATACTCAACAGGAGCACTTACTCAGATTTACGTGCACGTCGCCCAAAGAGAGATATTTTTTTTCGATTAGTGGGTGGAAACATCACTGTTCAAAGAATTGTCATGATTTTACCAAATTTTGGGGGCTAAATTTCTAGTACGAAAATTTCGTTTTTAACAAATTACGATACATCGTTAATTTACGAATTGCTTTGTAAATAAAATCCAAAGCCCTAACTAAAGAATACGAAATTTGTGTATATTTTGTCAAATTTTATGAGCCGAAAATTCGAGTTCGTGACGAAATATATTTGTAACTTTACGAAAAGTTTTGTAAATTGACACTTAAAAAATATTTTCGTAAAATATTTTTACGAAGCATTTCGTAACATTTTTTCGTAAAATCAGGAAAACTTTTTACAGTGCACCCAATTTATTTTTGTAAGAGTAAGCGAAAGAAACGAGAAAAGAAACAAAAGTTTTGGGAAAACAGCGTATTTTACTCGTTTTTTAACTTCCCTTCCTACAAATATCCCGTACAAAAAAATCTGTCTCCCAGAAGGCTCAGACTCGGATCAGACAGAATCTTTCTCGAGACACCGCTGAGCCAGTCTATAGTCAGTTTGGAACGTGAATCGAGTCCACTTTTAGTCAGCGTTGAGTTACTTCTGATCCAAAGCCGAGCCCTCCTAGAGCTGCTTTCGTTGGCTCCATCGTGGATCCACAGAGGTGCCAAGATGGCTACTTTTCCTCAAAAAGTAGCCTTTCCTGAGTCATGACTGATCCATGCTAAAGCCATCGTGGAGACAAAACGGGGAACTGCGGCTGAGATGGTTGAGACAAACTCGAGCCATCATTGAGACACTCTTTCACCGAATGTTGATAAAAGCTGCGCGCCCACATGGACGCTGGTGAGAAGCGAACCTCCGACCTGTCAGTTGAGAGTCTGTCTCGCTAACCGCTTGGCCAGAGCGGAAAGACGGAGGGACGTGCGTCACCGGCTGCACTGGTCCCGCACGTAGCGACGCTGCGCAGACTCGCTGGAGACATCTCTGAGACACACTTGATCCATCGCGCTCTGACAAGGGTGGCCGAGAAGTAGCGCTCGCCGTATCAAGTATGTCTCAGAGATGTCTCCAGCGAGTCGATGGGGATGTATGATGGGTTCCAGGTTTCATTGGAGGGCCACCTTTAGGCGGGCTCTGTTGCGAGATACACTTGCATATCGCCAAAAACTGAAAAGGAGCCCCACCCACTTGTGAGGGTGATGGCGGTATTACAGTATAGCCAGAAATAAGTTCGGTTGAGAACGCCCAGCCCGTATTTGAGCGCGAGCCGACCTGATGGCTGAGGGACAGGCGCTCTGGCTCAGACCCGGCAGGTCGGGGGGATAGCGGGGTGCACGTGTAAGTACGCCGCGTAAGTTACACGTGCACGACAGAAACGACATCGCCGTCTTCAGACAGTCTTGGAAAAAACAAGACGTTTCCATATATTGCTTTCATAACAGATGCTTGGCTGATCGGAAACCAGGATGTCGCACGGAGAAAAATACTTAGGGTGTTGTTACTAAATTGGTGTTCGGTGTTCGGTCTGGGTACGTCAAATCGCACCCAACCCACCCACC
>NW_026267180.1:939241-943598 GCF_000697945.3 Frankliniella occidentalis
CACGCTGCAGGGGCTCAGCCCGGCGGGTAGGCAACTCGCCCCCGCGGCTGCTCGATGGGACTACCGACCCAGCGGTGGCTACCATACCAAGGGCTTACTCAAATTAGAATATAGCAGCTTGTATTATTGACATTCTCGTGATTGGTTGATATGAACTTCCTGTTGCCGCAATCGCCCACTTAGTCTCGTAATATGACAGGTGGTGCTACAGGTGTGGAGGGAAGAGAGGCGGCCCTCGCCTACGGACACGAGTGCCCCGCCGTGCTCGTAGACGCCCTCGCCCTCTGGTCTTCCTCCGAATCAAAATGCAACAGCCATCTGTCACCCAACAGGGTCACGTGACGTTACACTCGTTTTCTAAAAATTCAGAATAATGTCGGATCATTCTTCTCAAGGAATGGAAAGGTACCTTTGAGTGTTGTTCTGAATTTCTGAGGTATCTCCTCGACAAAAATATTTGGCTGGGGTGAGATGGCACAAGTCTGCGACTCACCCCAGCCCCCAAATCGGGGCGAGTTAGCCTCGGGGCGACTTGTACAATGGAGCGACTTAGATGGGGCGAGTTGTCCATCTCTCTTTGTTACATCTCATCTAAACCTGTGTCGCTTTTCATCGACTGATCAAAAGTTTAGTTTAACGTCTCTCTAGCCGCAACGCTGAAGCAAGACTTGCTGGGTGGTGTATGACTTTGGCAATCTTCTCGTTAGTCCATTGTACTTCATAGTTTTGCTTTGTGTAATATTTTTATTTCACCGACTTGTAGTCACATTTTAAATTTAAACACAATTTCTCATTGAGATTCCAGTGAGTGTCGCCAATGGCCTGCACGCAGAAAAAACTTCTTCGCTCTGCTAAGTTTTTAGCACCGGGGCTCTAAAAAATTAACGGAATAGACTGGGCTAATTTATTTAGCACCAGGGCTAATTTTTTAGCCATCTAGTAAACCGCACTGCTTATTGACCATGTAGCTAATGCAACTTCGCTCTACAGCTAAATATTTTTACATCCAGCTAATTTTTTTGCACGGGTGAAAAATTGTGCAGTTAAAACCGATTTACATGGAACTGAATTTTATTTTTCTGCGTGTGGAGTTTTCCCTCATTGCAGAGCGCTCGCGGACGCAACTGCGACGAGGAGCAGCCAGGCGCTGGTCGCGGCGGCTGCGGATGACGGCATGTCCACGACCGGGACGGCCCGCCGGTCTGCCATCTCGATCCAGAAGGACGATGACTCCTTAAGGCTGCGGTTGTAGCTGCCACCTTGGTAGTCGACGTGGATCAGGCCGAACGGGCGGCTGCAACATGTGGGCGCCGTCGGTAATTGCATCCCTTGAAACGTTTCTTAAGTCTGTCTCAGCTAAATATTTATTACATTATTACATTTGATAGTTTAAAAGGGTGCTTGTAAGTTGCAATTTTATAACTCTCCCCTCTCCCTTACCCCTCTCTCCATGAGCTTTGACCTGGGGACCTTTGACTTACCCGTAAGCCGGACGCCACTCGAAGCTGTCGATCAGACTCCAGGCGCAGTACGCGATGACGCGCACGCCAAACTCCTTCATTGACGACACCAAAGACCGCAGAAAAACCTGTAAAAACATCCAATTTTGGTCACATTATTCTGTGTTTGCTAAACTTCTCAACAAGTGATCCTTCCGTGTGTGTGCCTCCGCTGTTGCGTATTATTTTATTAGCAGTCGTGAAGAGAATTGTTCATATTTGCAGATTGTTTTTCACATTTGTTCATACTTGCGTTATTTGAAATAATTCACGCAACACCGCGAGACGGTGGGCACACAGAAATAATACACTAGGTACAAGGTGGGTGTATTAAAAAAAAAAAAAAAAACACACACTCACACACACTCAAAAAAACAAAACAATTTAGTGTGTATAGAATTACACTGATAAACTAAGTGTGCAACTGCTCAGCACTTGTATCTGCAAGTTGAATACTTGCAAGTGTGCAACTCCGTAGTCGTATACTTTGCAAGTATTTAACTCGGTAGATGTGCACTTGCAAGTGTGCAACTCCTCGGTTGAACACTTCCTTAGATTGAACGCTCACTGCTGTGTAGGAAGTGCTCAACCGAGGAGTTGCACACGTGCAAATGCAAGTGTATGGCTACGGAGTTGCACACTTCCAAGTGTTGAGCAGCTGCACGCTTAGTTTATCATTGTAAACATTAGCACAAACGGCTTTAAATACAATTAACTGTCACAAGAAGGTACACAAACACTTGTCAGTACTCACGCTGTGGTACACGGCACGCATGTGATCCTCAACCCCCGTCATATTCTTGTCGCCGATCCCGTTCTCCGTAATGACAACGGGTTTCTTGTAGTTAAACCAAACCCAAGTCAGGGCACTCCGCATAGAATCGGGTGCGATCTGTATTGAAAACGTCTTGTGAGTTCAGGACAGAAAAGTATAATATGAAACACGGATTTTAAATGGCATGTTTCAGCGGGAAATACCATGTTGAGAGGATAGTCGCCGATGGTGCCACCCTGAGGGTCGCGGTAGCCGACATTGACGAAGTTAAGTTGGTCCAAGAGCTGCGCGCAAGGCATGATGACGGGCATCCTAGTGGTGCTTGGGTCCCGGTACGACACCATCATGCCGAAGTACAGGTTCAGACCAATGTAGTCGGTCGAGTCTGAAAAGCACGCGTATGTTCACAAGACTGTAAGATCAGCATCATCTGTGACGACAACAAGCACTGCTATGGGAAAGCGCCCGAGCTTGTGATTGCCTTTCTGTTTTTGCTGTCACGAACGCCTAACTGGTACAGATTTTCAATTTAAAGCAATCGCTGCACTCACCGGTCAGCATGGCCTTCTCCTCTTCCGTGAACACGGGCAGTTTGTCCTTGGCGAGCTCCTTGACGATGGGCGGGTAGTCGCCAAACACCAGGGGGTGCAGCATTAAGCCCGCGTAGAACTGGTTGAAGGCCTCGGAGGCGTACGCGTCCTCGGCTCGCGTCGAGTTGGGCCGCGAAATGTAGCTGGCCACAGACATGCCGATCGTCCCTGCAAATGATACCAGACAGTCACGTGAGACGTGCGCGAATCCAGCGATAGCCTGGCGAGGTTGAGCCAGCTCTGCTCTGCTACGCGTACCCTCGTGGCCACTTTCTGTGAGCGCCTTGCGAGCCTCGCCGTGCCCGAGGATAAAGTTGTGCATGCAGGAGTAGAGATCCACCTCTTCGGGCCGCAGCACCTCGGCTGTGACCATCTCCTTCATCCAAAACGAGCAGTGCAAGTTGGGCTCGTTCATCGAAGTCCACATCTTGACCTAAAGCAATATGGTTAAACAAAAATGATTTTGTTTCAGTTCGCTTCCCTAAAACAATAACAATATTTAACGCATATTACCTACCTTGTGTCCATACTCTTTGATGAGAAATGAAGCGTACTCGCGGAACTTGACGACCATCTTCTTGTTCAGCCACCCCTTAAATTCTTCTTCTAAAATTTGGGGGTGGTCGAAGTGGTACATGGTTACCTTAGGATAAATGTTTATAGTCAGATAGAGTGAAAGAAATACATGCAGAGCATATGGCTGAAAGTTCCAGTAGGTTTGAAGTAGTTCAACGAACCAGGGGGGTAATGTTGTGCGCGCGGATCTCGTCAATGAGGTTGTGGTAAAACTGCACGCCTTTCGCGTTGGGCTTTGTAGCATCTGCTTCGGGCAGAACCCGCGCCCACGAAATCGAAAACCGGTACACTTGTAGCTGCGTTAAAAACATGGCCGTGAGTTTGTGTGAAATAGGAAAGCATGCTGGTTTTCTTGTTGCCAGTGTACTCACCTTCAACTTCGCGGCCATCGCGACGTCGTCCTTGTAGCGATGGTAAGAGTCCGCGCCTCTGTCGTGGAGGTGCGGAGCCGAAAAGCCGTCCGGGCCGAGCTTGCCAGAGTGTAAAAGGTAGTCGACCATGCTCTCTCCTTTGCCTGAGAATAGTTTGTTTCTGTTTTAGTATTTTGCGCGACGCCGTGTTCGTTGTGCTCGAAGGTGTCCTGAGGACACTGTCCTCTCACCATCCTCGTCCCAGGCGCCCTCCGTCTGGATGGCCGCCGTCCCCGCGCCTATGAGGAGCTCGTCGGGTAAAGCGTAATCATCTTGGGGTCCCCGGGCTGGCGACCCGCGCGCCAGTGAGCACACGGCGACAAGGACGGCGACGAGGTACAAGGGAGTCATGCTGCGAAAAAGTGACCAGTACTGTTGGTTAAATGGTTTTGTGTCATAGTTAGTGTTCGTAGCCGTCGGTCGAGGGGACCTCAACCTTATTGTAGAGAGGACACCAGATTATCAAGATTGCAAGATTGATAGACGAATATCTTGCTTTGGGGGGGG
>NW_026267180.1:946167-963243 GCF_000697945.3 Frankliniella occidentalis
GGGCGGGTGCGATTTGACGTACCACGTACCCTCTGTCGCCTCAGTCACAACCATTCGACGTTTTGACGAGGTGGCAGGCCATCCATTAAGTACGCTCTGCTCATCCAAGTGCAGAACTGTTCTACTGTTATAAGAGTATAACTGAAAAGTTCTGCAGTTCCAAGTGCGATTTTTTGACCAGGACTAAAATCATCAATGATGATACAATCGTCTTCGTCTTAAAATTCTCTTTCAAACGAGCATATATAGGATATGGTTACGTCTTAAATTAAAACAGGTTGGTGAAAGAATACGAATATCTAGAATTACTTTTGAGGACTCGTATCCGTTTCAATTTACGTCACAACCCTATTATATACACTCGTTTGAAAGATAATTTAAAGACGAAAACGATGGTGTCCTCAGTAAAAATGGAATATCAAGAAACGTCAAGGGAGGCATTTCCCCAACACCATGGAGTTTTATAAAAATCTTGAACGGTAAATTTCTTCTAACATCTTACTAAAAACGTCCTCATAGCACATCAACCCAGATTTTTGTTACTTGTTACAAAAGAGTTATTACACTCTCGTATCAAGTAATAAAAGCGTAATAAGATTTCACAACGTTGTTTAACATGTTCCTCCTATGGGTGGGCGGTCGACCTCTTGAACAACATACGTTGCTGTCGCTCTCCTCCCTCGTGAGGAATCCGTAGCCTACTGGTTTGGTTAAGGAAGGACGTGGCGCAGCCCCAATAAGGTTCGAGGTTCGACTCCAGTTTGAATCCAAGGTAAAAAGTTGATTTAAAGTCCGGAAAGGAGATCAAAAGGGTGAGGTAGAGGGAAGTACAATCTAGCTTCCCTCTACCTCCCCCTTTTGATTAGACCCCCCCCCCCTTTTTTATAAAAAAAGTCATAACTGGGTAACTTCTAGGTAATATGTGGGTAATTACTGAGAAATTTCTAGGAAATTACTGGGTAATTACTGGGTATAGCGAAAATGCCTTATATAAGAGAATTATAACTTTGTAATTTAAATTTCATAAACATTTTATTTAATGTTATAATGGCCACTTTCAGAGGGGCGGTTTCCCTTGGAGTGCTCTCGTGGAAAGCGGTTCCCCGGACTCTTGTTCCATGAATAGCATCTGTCCATGGTAAAACGCCAATGGAAACACACACCACATGGAATGTGATGATCCTAGGCTCACTCATGTGTGAGCTCACATAGAAAACAGACCTCTACCCATGGAATAGACATCATGGAACCCCATGCGATCCATGGGATTCTGGGACTGGGACTTGCCAGTTTGGCAAGACAAATTAATCCGGAGGGTCAGTGTTTAAAATTGGAAATGCCGTCACTGAGGTCTGCAATCTGAAGCGTATACCTAAATGCACGCTTATCTCCCGATGACTGGCTGAATTTGCGCACTTGATCCGGTCTTCATTTTTTCATGGACCCCTCTCATATGTTGTGCAATCGGAAGCATATAGTTACACTGATATGAGTTTAACACTGATTTCGAATCTCTACAAATAGAAGTGTGTGACATTAGAAAGCTTAAAGTATAAACTTGCCAAAATGTCACAAGTAAAAGTGTTCGTCTGCCTGATGAAGTAACAACAACGATGCTACGATGCACCCCCCCCCCCCCTCCCCCGTCCAATACCTGTCCGCCGCTACTCGAAAATATTAGAACACAGCCATACTCTTAAATTTGTATCATCTGCAATCAAGATCGATCAAGATCAATATTCTTAAATAGGAGACGGTGAGATGCGGGAGGGGGGCCTCTGGTAGAGACAGTCTTAAGGGACTGCCTAAAAAGGAAATGTTTTCTAAGTTTTGTCACTTTTTAAAAATCTTTCAAATTTACTTGATAGTATTTTATTGTTAGAATAATGTTACCATGATTATACAACCTTCAACTACCTGTAAGCAACTCAATGTTATCCGGGGTTGTCATACTCCAACCTCAAGGAAAGTCGACGAATTATTAGCGATGACGTAGTGTACGCCGGCTCAAGTGATTGATAGTGCCCACTTATCCGTTCGCTCTTGTGGAACAACCCTCCCACCGGGTGGACGCTCGTTCTCAAGAGCTCTATTCAGAAACAAGTAGCATTCCCAAGTGCACGTGTATCTCGCCTTTATGTGTGCCCTAATAAGGGCAACACCCTAATCAGTCCCATTCTAGTACCAAAAGAGTCCGTCTCGTTTTTAGGGACTAAAAGAGGATTTGGAACTTGAAAATCCCTTTGAAATCCCTTTTTTATGAAATCCCTTCGAACTCCCTTCTGACCCCGCCACGCCGTTTTTTGGTGTAATCTGAAAATGGTGAAGGAAGGTTCCTAGGCAATTTTTAACATGACAGGTGTGATCATATGGTCGGGAAGTATCCGGGCTGCTCACGATGTGGGTCCTCCGAGCTTCCAAAGCGCACTCGCGGCCACGGCATGTACTCTCCTATAGCTTCGACATCTGGTGGCACCTCTCGCGCGTTGCGGCTTAGGGCAGGCCCCTCAACCTCACAGCGCCGCCGAGCCACAGGCGAGGTATGTAACACTCCTTACGCTCTTTCGAGCGGTTGTGTGCATCTCGGATCCAAAGCTCCGTCTCGGTCACTTTGGCGCGAAATCCATCAACTGCTTGAATGAAAGTCAGCTGCCTGCGGCCATCCGCCGCCGCTCGAGTGAGCAGTGCGAGTCGTCTCACTCGTACCCACTGGTGCAGCGAGAAATCAAAGCAGTTTGAGCGACAGTCGAACCCACGACCGCCTGGTCTGCCAGCACCGGCGCGCCGACGCCCTAGCCCACTGAGCTACCGCTGCGCTCAGGATACCCGGCGACCCGGTGCGGCGCGTTCTGAGGTCTCTTTTGCTCCCACACACACGGACTAATCGGACTATTAGAGATAGTAAGAAGGGGAGATATAACAATATTAATTACTGTAATAGTAACTACTGGCATAGGGAGAGTCGCCACCGCGTCTTTCTACATCGCGAGTCGCATCGGTTTGGAATTTGAATAAATTTCTCTTTTTTGTGTTTTTGACAATCGGCTGTGTTGATTTAGTTTATTGAGATTCGAGTGACAGCTCCCTTGCTCCTCGCAGCCCTGACTAGTATTTCCGTTGGAGCAGAACCCTAGCCGACGCCGCTGCGACGAGCACCAGCCACGCTCTGGTCGGGGCTGGAGCGGACGACGGCATGTCCACGACCGGGACGGCCCGCCGGTCCGCCAGCTCGATCCAGAAGGATGACGAGTCCTTGAGGCTGCGGTTGTAGCTGCCGCCATGGTAGTCGACGTGAATCAGACCGAACGGGCGGCTGGAAAGGGAAACAATGTTGCCATTATTGTATGCGGCCAGTGCAGACTGTTGGGTGCGACCGCTGCAGGCAGGACTTACTCGTAACCCTGGCTCCACTCGAAACTGTCGATGAGACTCCAGGCGCAGTAGCCGATCACGCGAACACCCAACTCCCTCACTGCCGATACCATGGACCGCAAGAAGGCCTACCAGAATAACCCGCATGTTATTTTCTGAACAAACACACAACTAAGTTTCGCCCTTAAAAGTATTTGAAAACATTTTTTCTTGCAGCACCGTACAATGCTGCTCTAGTCTGAAATCTAGACTTACACTGTAATACACAGCTCGCTTGTGGTCCTCTACACCAGCCATGTTTTTGTCTCCGACGCCGTTCTCTGTGATGATGATGGGCTTCTTGTACTGGAACCAAGTCCAAGCCAAGGCGCTTCTCATGGCATCTGGCGCGATCTGCAAGGGTCCACAACGAACGCGATGTTGATGTCGATGGGATTGAGAAAGGGATGAGGATTGTTTAGCCGACAAATTAAATACCATGTTGAGGGGAAATTTGTCAATTGTGCCACCCTGGGAGTCGCGGTAGCCGACATTGACGAAGTTGAGCTCCTGGAAGAGCTGTCGCAGTGGCATATCGACGGCCATTTGCGTGGTTTTAGGGTCCCGGTAAGACACCAACATGCCGTAGTACACGTTTAGGCCAATATAATCCGTCGAGTCTGCAAATTGGATTTAAAAATTTAAAGAATGATATGATACGCAGTCTTACAGTTTCTCTACGCCAATAATAATCAATTAGTGTATTTGGGTGAGACAGTTTGGTTATGTAGTAATTTCCACTGTGAAAAATAGTAGGTAGGTTTACAGGAAAATTTTCCTTGACGCAAGTTGTAAAATTACAATTTGGAATCGTAAAAATACATGCAGAACGTATCGACTTAAAATCCATTGGCGAGTAAAAAATGTGCTCTCGTAAAATTACAACTTAAATTATAATTCAAGTTTACAACATTTTTGTAAATTTCCGACATTTTTTACACACTGTAAAATGCTTACGAACAATAAGTTCGTACTGCAAACCAAAACGTTCACAGCTTACGAAGGATTTTGAAGCGTCGTATTACGAACTAGTTGTTCGTAAGACCCTTTCTTGCCTTACAAACAATCGCTTTGCACAAAGAAGTGTAGCAGGTGTGTGACACATACTAGGACATTTGGTGGGTCCTGCCTCGTATAACTGTTGGTCACTGTGTCCCACACTTTATATACAATAAAAAATTGCAGGGCCAATTGTGCCCTTGAAGAGAACTATTTCGGGAGAATTCTGGTTTACTCACTCTTTATCATGGCCTTCTCGTCCTCTGTGAAAACGGGCAGTTTGTTCTTGGCGAGCTCCTTGACGGTGGGTGGGTAGTCGCCGAACACCAGGGGGTGCAGCAGCATGCCGGTGAAGAACTGGTTGAAGGCCTCGGAGGCGTACGCGTCCTCCGTCCGCGTCGAGTTTGGCCGCGAGTTCAGAGTCGTCACCGTGAAACCGATCACCCCTGCAACGCGTTCCACAATGCAAAGCCCCGTATCTCACGCGAATCTAAATGGTCGAGCTGGTGCGTACCGTCGTGGCCACTCGCCGCCAGCGCCTTGTGCGCCTCGCCGTGACCGAGGATGAAGTGATGGAGGCAAGGGTAGACATTCTTGGCATCCTCTGGCTCGAGAACCTCGGCCTGCACCTCCAGGTTCGGCCAGTATGAGCAGTATACGTTGGGCTCGTTTATCGACGTCCACATCTTGACCTAAGCCCGAAAACAAAATGCATTATTTTCTTTCACCAAGTGAGAAGGAAACCTTCCATCGATTTACTTGTACCACACCACACGCTACCTTGTGGCCGTACTCTTTGAAGATAAATGTAGCGTATTCACGGAACTTGGCGACCATCTTCTTGTTCAACCAGCCCTTAAATTCTTGTTCTAATATTGCAGGATGGTCAAAGTGGTACAAGGTGACCTTGAGAAAATAAAATATCGTTGAATATTAAAAATTCAAAGACCATAACAGTGTAGGACATCATTTAGGTTATTATAGTTGGAAGTACGAACCAGGGGTGTCATGTTGTGCGCGTGGATTTCGTCAATGAGGTTGTGATAAAACTGCACGCCCTTCGGATTGGGCTTTGAAGCGTCTGCTTCAGGTAGAACCCGTGCCCACGAGATCGAAAAGCGGTACATTTGTAGCTGCGACATACACATATATGTCAGTGTGATTGGGAGTCGCGTTCACTTTGTTCCTCCGTTCACGGTTCAAGTGGTGTACTTACCTTCAGCTTAGCGGCCATCGCGACGTCGTCCTTGTAACGGTGGTAAGAGTCCGCCCCTCCGTCATGGGTGTGCGCAGCCTGAAAGCCGTGGCTCTCCAGCTTGCCGGTGTGGAAAACGTAGTCGATCAGACTCTCTCCTTTACCTGCAATTAAGTGAAGTCTGCATTCGGTGTTGACGCCCTCATGGGAAAATCTCGTCGAATCCACGTAGAATCTATAGTCAATTTCTATCTATCTACAAGATAACGTGATTTCTACGTCGAGTCGACGTGAATTACGTATATTCACGTGTAGCCAGCGTAGCATCTCCGTGGATAGGGTTACGTGGACGCCATTTCCCATGTCGGGAGGTACGGCGGGGTAGGCAAATTCTATGTTATTTAGACCCACGGTGTTAGGCACGCTGCACCTAACGTGTTGGGCGGGAAACATTTATTCGTAGTCTCACCGTCCTCGTCCCAGGCGCCCTCCGTTTGGATGGCGGCCGTCCCCGCGCCCACCAGGAGGTCGTCTGGAAGACCGAAGGCCTCTTGGTCCGCGGGGGTGGGCGACCCCCTCACCAGTGAGGACAAGGTGGCGATGACGAAGATTGCCCGAATCATTGCTGCTGCTGCAAACTAATTAAGTTGGTTATGATTTTTTTCATCGATTGCTTTAATTGTATGTGTTATCCCTAACACGCTCCCTCCCCCTTACGCTTAGCGTACCTTTGTTTCGAAAATTGCAAGATGCTGTAGAGGAGAGGGTCTTTGGATGTCAGCCCTGGGCAGGTGCAGAAGTCACTACCGAATGCGTTCTTGTGGTCGAAATTTATATACGGCAGAGATTGATAGAGACGCAGTGCCAGACATATTGCTCAACGCGTCGCGGCGAGTGCGCTGACGGCTAAAGATGGCTGCGTAGGGAGACGCGAATCTCCGAAATCCTGATAATTTCAGGTCAAGGCAACATTTTTCCTGGGATCCTTTTATCTGTTATGTAACGCAGTCATGTTCTATTCCTTTTTTAAAGAGGGGAAGGGACAGTCACCGAAGGGCGAAGGGCATTGGCAAACCCGTAACGCTACGGTGTCCGCTTCGGGTACACTGTATAACAGTAGTTTTACAACCGCTCGTGATTGGCTCAATTTGCTCAATTTGATTTTCTGTGATTTATATCCGTGATGTATTTAAAGGGGAACTCACTCGGGTAACAGTGTTACTTATTGCGCATATTTCGGGATGTTCCACGGTATATCACAGTATTTTGGAGGTATTTTGCCGCTAATTCATCATATTTTGCGTATTTAAAAATATTTCCAGAACTCAGTAAGCTATGATTTAAAAAGGTTATAAGATTTTAGTGTATATTACGAAGTATTAAAATGTATTGCAGCTAATACAAGTACTCAAAAATTGTTCGATCAGTCGGACTAGTCACAGCAAACAAAATTTCAGTTACAGCAACTAAAATTTTGATGCCTATGACTATACCGGACGGATCGAACGAAATTTGATCGTGGCAATCAAAATTTTGATGGCTGCAACGAAATATATTTCTCTCAGTGTATTACAATGTATTACAGGTAATACAAGCATTACAATGTATTACAGGTAATATAAGTAATACGAAGCGTAGCTATAAAGTTAGTATTGCGTAGTATTGCGTAGTATTGCGCAATATTGCGCAAGTAATATATGGTGGGTAATACAAGGTAATACGCGGTAGTACAAGGTAATACACAGTAGTACATGTCAATATTAGGTAATACATGTTTTTCCAGTAATATCAATGTAATACAGAACCCCGGGATAGGGGATACGCGACTTGTTCACCCCTTGATTCTAGTGAACTATCAGATCAGGCCTGCGATTCGCACGCAGGGGCAGAGCTCGTGAGTGTCCCGTGCCCCTGTGCTTGACAGTTTCATGTCCCTTTCCGAGATAACGCGTCCTACAATCACTGCAGTATATAAAGCGCGACCACAAGATCCCATTCGCTAAATTGTCTGGTGTCATTTCTTAAATTTTGATATTCCGACGATCTACGAGAGAGCAGGAACGAGGTTGTTCTGTTCATGTCAACTTTGGTTGGCTGCTGAAGTTTCAAAAATTTATTTGCATTTTGGCTCACTACACAAAAAATGAAAAGAAGACACTACAAATTTTGCTGCATTTGAATTGGTGTTCTTTTTGCTTCAAATCTTTGTCTTGTATGATCGGTTGCCGTTTTTCTCACCACGCGTACTCAGGATGATTTTCGACCCTGTAAGTAGAATGGTATTAGTTTTTACCACAACTCACTGAAAACAAATGTGTGCAACTAGCATGCATCACATAACAGTGCTCAACTTCATGGTGCACACATTGAGGTGATACCCTGGAAGTGTGAATACTTCATAGAGTTTAACAGTAAAATTGAACATTATTTATACAGTGTTCGACTTTAATGTTCAATTCTGAAACGCGACCGGTCGCGCGCAGGTCCATCGTTGTTCACCGGTCGCGAACAGATCCGCCTTTTCTCGACGGACACGTCTAACGTTTAAACACGTTTCAATTTTTAAATATCCAATCAAACACTTAAAAGTGTGCAATATACTGCGATGTGAAGCACTTGCATGTGCACTCCAGTTGCAATCTTTCTTTATCAGTGTAATCAACGTGACAATCTGTACGACAATTTTACCTACCCTAAAACAAATTTCATGTCGATGATGCGACCGTCTTCACCACGATCCAGGGCGTCCAATTTGGCCATGTCTTCTGCGCTCAGTTCAAAATCGAACAACTACAAAAGATAATGTTTACATGTTTTAAGTGTAGTACCGAGTGTTCTGGAGCACGCGCCCATGCGGACGGGTGCCTTGATGATCGCCCAGAAAGTACGCCCGTTTTTCTCATTTTCATTCGGTAAATAACGGGAGCTCGGCGCCTGCGAGACTCAAGGTAGGCCATCCCGCAGTGCACGCGTGCACTGCAGCACGAGGTGTGCCTACCTACCAGGCGCTATGAAACCTTACATGGGCTGTACTTGGCTTGCTCGTAACGGCGCAAGACGGACGTAGACTTTCTGGATGATCCCTTACGGGGAGAGGGATAAGGGAAAACCCTCCCGCACTGTTAGAAAAAACCACGGAAAAAACACAGAAAAACTATGGTCAATTTTTTGCCCAGAACGTCCGTCTAAATCTGTGCTGAAACCACAGAGACGGTGCGGAATCAAAGGTACAGAACACCACGGAGCTTCTGTTACAGAACGTCTGTGCTATTCCGTACACCTGCCACAGAATTATTACAGATATTTTCTGTGACTTTTAGCCATTCTTTTCTAGATACAGTTTTGTTGAATTAGAAGGATCGTCGTCTGCGTTCTGCGTAGGATACTTTGGTACCCGAAGTGAGTCAAAAATTCAATTTCATTGACGCTTTAGCACAGGACTGCAGCGCGCGGGAAACTATTTCCCAATTAAAACGTATCAGGGAGGGACACTACATGGTGACCAGGACGGAAGTGATCAGCGAGAGCTAATGTAGAATGCCATCTAGCGGCGTCTTCGGACGCCTTACCACTGAGACACAATATCTGTTACAGATGGGTCCGCAGCCCTTGAATGACAGACTATTTATATGACGGAAGCAATCTGTACGATTCTGTTCTGTTTTTTCTGTGATTTTGAAGCACAGACTTCTGTGTTCACAAAATAACTGAAAATTTCTGTAACAGAAGCAATCTGTACACCTCTGTTGGGAATTTTTCTGTGGTTGTCTGTGGTTTTTCCACAGATTTTTTAACAGTGCGCCTCGGCGTGTGCTTGCTCTGCAACCCCCGGTCCGGTCCCACGTTCGTTCGTTCCGGTAAGAATGGAAGGGGCGAGTAGGGGTAGAAGGGAAAGTATGATAGCTCTGATTCTGTGACTCCTATGCGATCCCGCCAAGCAATTGCCAAAATACGTACCTGAATGTTCTGAGCAATGCGTTCTTCATTTGTACTTTTGGGAATCGCAACGATTCCTCTCTGTACAATGTGTCGCAAAAGCACTTGGGCTGTGGTCTTATTAAGCCTACTGGCTATCTCCACCACGACAGGGTTTGCAATTAAATCTGGAAATGTAACACTGAAATCGGCGTTAGTTGTGATTGTAGGCGTCTTTACCTTTGGTATCGGCACGATATGAACAATTTTTTAATGTAAACGCACTCCATTCCCACGGAGTTATAGATCCTTTCTGAACCTGGGCTGCCCAGAGGCGAGTAGGCCGTCACGGTTATCCCATTTTCCTGGCAGAACTCGACAAGTGGGCGCTGCTGCATGTAGACGTGAAGCTCCACCTGGAGGGTGTTCAGTGAAGCTTAAAACTGTTTAGAGTACCAGCTGGCATGCAGATTGCGTACCTGAAGGTTAGCTGGCTTAATGCGGCAGTTATCAAGTATGCGTTGGATTTGGCGTTGGTTGAAGTTTGAAACTCCAATAGCTTTGGCGCGCCCAGCATCTACCTCCTCCTCCATGGCCTGAAACAGGTTTTATATCAGATATCGTTTCCTGTGTGGAAACTAAGGGAAGTCCTCGTGCCATTAATGGAAGCATGAGCAGTGTTCTGTTCCTGCACTTGCGAGGGAGAAATCACTTGCGTATACTAACTCTTACACCTAGGCATGTACTAGAGTACTAACTCGTCTTAACTGTGAAATAAACGCGTACTTATTGTAGAAATCAAGCGTAACACTGCTGTAATGACAAAATTTTGCATAAATTATGAAAAATTGCGCCAAAAACCGGGTATACTAACTCGTACTAACGTACTAACTCGTAACCTTTTATCCAGAGTGATTTCGCCCTCGTGCAATCGTGAAATTGTTTTTCACTCTCTTTGGTGCTAAAACCTCAGTGCTTTGGGGCTTACTTTTTGTATAGAATTGCAACAAGATTGTCAAATTAATTTCAGTTTATTACTCTTGCAAATCAAGCGTAAAACACCAGTCATTTCAAAAAATTGAACGCGTGAAGGTTTATACACTGTTTTTCAACGAATGTGACGTCACATTCGTTTCAATGTTAATCGTGTCACGTTCGTTTGAATGTTGTGTCATATTCGTTTAAACGTGAATCGGCCAAGCCTGGGCGCCATTAGAGCATCACCTCACCTGAAGTCACGTTTAAATGGATGTGACACAATATTCAAACGAATGTGACATGTTTCACATTAAAACGAATGTGACGTCACATTCCTTGAATAACAGTGTAGCAGTTAAAGAATTTAGTCAGTGCAGTGAGAGCAGCGCCGAAATCTAGCCACGAGAGGGCTGACAGTTGTATAAATAGAATGCGCTTGGAAAATGTTGACGTTGTTCTGCATCGATGATGATCCTAGTGTGGATATGAGGGGGCTGCTAGAGGACTAGGCCGAACGATGCCTCCTAACGACAAAGTTCGATCTTCAGCGGCACGGTTACACAAAGTCCGATCTGCGGCGGCCCGGTTACACAAAGTCCGATGTGCAGCTCCACGGTTACACAAAGTTCGATCTGCTTTTCGCCGCTCGCGGGAGTCGCAAGTTTAGACCTCTACTACATTCTTGTTGCGACAGCTTTCACTTTTTTCTTTGGAGTCTGTTGTTCTTTGATCTTTTACAAACATGAAGTAGTTTTTACCTTTTTTCTATCTGCAATATTGACGAGAATATGAATACCATTAGGCTATGCGCTGCAGAAACCGCCGGAATGTAGATCGAACTTTGTGTAACCGGGCCGCCGCAGATCGAACTTAGTGTAACCGTGCCGCGAAGATCGAACTTTGTCGTTAGGAGGCATCGCGGAGCTAGCGGACACGCGGGCTGCGGTAAGCCTTGTAATGGTTAAGTAATTCAGTAGGGGGGCGGGAGGCATCCCCTCTATTCCCTCTGCTGGGCAGACTCAGAAATGTTTAATTCTAAACACTATGCGCACCTCAGGCCGCCTCCGTCAGAGGCCTAATGACGCAGCATTGCCCTCTAAATGGAGACCCCATCCTTAACACTAATGAAAGCTTACGGTGCTGCGGGGTTAGCCGATTACGCTGAAATTCGCCAAGAGCTTTTAACAGCCCCCCCCCCCCTCTTTACCAACACGCCCACTCCACCCCCGTGTGTGGATCTTGGATAATCACTTCGACCCCAAGCAAGTCGTAGCTCTCGAGACCTCCCTTAGTGTGCGTGTGTGTGGAGGTGTGTGGGTGTGTTTGCTGCACTGTAAAAAAAATGTGATGAAAATGAGAATGTTATGTCTAATTATTTTTACAGCCAATCTCATCTTAAATTTCTTCGTAATCTATTGAATGAATTTTCGGAAAATGACGAAAAATCAGTAATGAGATGTTTGTACAAATAATTAGCCTTGACGTTCTCATCCCCATCACAAGTGTTTACAGTGTGGGACCGCACGAGTTTGTTTGTGGGAGGGGGAGGGAGGGAGAGTGTGTCGAAGCTGCGCACCTTCCAGATGGCCACGTGGTCCGTCTCGAGGTCGAGCCAGGCGTTGCCGTCCTCTCCCCTGGGCAGCAGCTCGTCCCCGCGCTCGTGCAGGCCGAAGGGGGTGTGCACGAGGAACAGGTCCACGTAGTCGGTGCGCAGCTCGCGCAGGCACTTGTCGAGCGTGGGCCGGACGGAGGCGGCCCGCATGCGCGCCGGCGGCAGCTTGGTCACCAGGAAGAGCTCCTCGCGCGTAACCTGTGGCGTCAAAGCTTAGTGCTCGCGCTCTGGGGCTAACGAGGGGTCCTCCACTCCAAGTAGGTCACTTTACCCCCCACTCCCGGACAAAAAAACACAGATGAAATACTAAAATTCAGTTTAAAAAATCGGAAAAATATCGAGAAAAAAGCGGTGTACGCCGGTGTACGCTTGTATTTCTAGTAAACGACCCCTCGGGCTACGGGCTCGTGCACGACGCCCCGCTGCACTGAAAAACCAAATGGTGTAACATACGAACGGCGCACACTGCGGAAATCGTGTCCAACTCTAACAGAGCTGCACACCTAGAATTGCACAACAACCGAGTCGAACATTTGCAAGTGCACAACTACGGAACGGAACACCAGCAATCGCGCACGACTTTAAGCTTGCACGCTCACAAGTGTTTCCCGGTTGCACACTTGGTCATCAGTGTGGTACTTGCCGCACCTTGCCGGTCTCGATCCACATCTCCTGGATCACCTTCCCGATGCTCGCCTCGTTCACGTAAAAGGCCGCCGTGTCGATGTGGCGATAGCCGCACCGGAGCGCGGCGTCGACGGCGGCCTCGAGCTCCTCGGCTGCTGCCTGTCACAGTAATCATACTATGCTTGTTGTTTTGAGGGATTTTACCCTTTTGTTACATTGAACCCCCCATGTCCTTTGGAAATCCAACACTGAAGCACTCTGTTGTGACGACAGTAGAACAAAACGTGCTAAACTCACATCCAGAGAACTATTTTATTGATTCAACCAGATCAGGGTCGTAGGAAGCAAACTAACTACGATTTTGGTACCTTAATTTTTAACTACATTTGGTCGCGTCTATCAAACCTAAGGTAATTTTACTAAATTTAAAATCTAGTTCACTAGCCGAAATCTCGTCGGTTCTTAATCTGGTCGCCTGGACCAAACGGTTCTCTGGGTGCATGGACTTGCCTGCCATGTCCCGTAGCCAAGCAGAGGCATCTGCGCCCCGTTCGGGAGCGTTGCGAAGGCAGGGCACGCCATGATGCGCTGAAAGAAGCTGTACAAGGAAACATATTAGTGAACTGAAAGTGTTGGCTGAGCGCAGGCTCTGCTGACGCACCTGTCTCCAGTACGGCGCCTTTGGTCCGCCCAGGCGTGCCTTCCCTGGACTGGTATACCAGCCGACTGACCCGGAGCTCGGCGGAGGCCCGTCGTCCGTGACCGCCTCGATGAGGGTGAAGGTGGTGGGGTTGTGTGCGTGCGACGCGGCCCGAGCCCGGCGTGTCCTCCGGGACGGATACGAGCGTCTCGTCAATATGTACCGCGTGGCGGGGTGGTCATCATAGAGGCAGGGCAGACCCACATATTAGGGTGCCGCCACACTGGACGCGTCCGGCGGGTCCGCGCCCAGGTATTCACCCTCGATTTATTGAAGCGAACACGCAGTATCGACTCATTCGAAATTCTACACAGCCGAGGATTACAATCCGAGTATAACCCGGGCATCAATATCGACTATCATAAAATAGGGCTACCGGACGTTAGACTGGGGCGTCCAAAAAGTGTTTTGACATTGTGAGCGGGAGGGCATAGTTGCCCAATCAGATTAGACATTTAGCAACTTTTAATTTTGTTCAATTTTTTTTTAAATTAGTATTCTCAACGTTTCTTATGTTGCTAGGACACTTCTTCGCAGTTTTCCTGAACAAATTTTGGTAATGCAACCCTCTAACAAAAACGCGTAAGAATGTTAATATTTGTTGGTGGGGTGCAGGCTAAACAAAACTGTAAATGTTTAAATGTTATTTGTGAAGAAAATGTGTTGTAAGTGTCTTGAAAATACCTCCCAAATTTCTAATAATGTCATCATATGACTTAAATATTCTTTGTTTAGTCAAAGGGTTTTTAAGGTATCGCATCTGCTAAAAGTATAAGCATTTAATTTGCGTGCCAAAAATCTGGGCACAAATGATCACTGTGTGAAACTTTGTTAGGACAAGGGTCGAGCTGTCGTAGGTACGAAAACGGCTGGGGTGAGTTGCCCTGATACCATTTGTTGATTAGTAGTCAATTTTCGAGGGGCGGGCAACAACTCTGTTACCTTTGGGGATCCAATCCAAAAGTCATGCTTTTTCTCTACACCTTAAGTGTATTAGTATATTTCTGTGCAAATTTCTGCATAAGTTAAAACTACGTTTCCTTTCAGACATTTTTTTACGCCAAAATGAACGATTTCTGACTTTTCTGTGCACGGTAAAAAAAGTTTCTTGTATTTAAAGACCTGGTCGTGGATGCCATTGGCATTCTCCATAAGGTCCAAGACTGGGTCTTGAAATACAATAATCTTTTTCACCGTGTGGATGTGATATGTCATAAAGTCTGAACATCTCAGGAATCTTCCTATAAACACTAAATGCATTTGTACTTTTTTGTGCAAACGTTCGTTTCATACAAATTTGTACGCCAAAGTGCATGATTTTCTACAAATGAATGCACAAAAATGTTCAAATCAACGCAGAAATGTGTGCAAAAAATTTGATTGCTTAAATTCGTACAAATAAAAGATACAAATCCAGTTAGTGTATACACTTCGCGATAGAGGTGATGCCCTCTCCGCAATTACATAGCAGCGACAATCGTTCGCAGTATTTTTACAGGGAAACACTAATGAGGACTCTGTGGCGTCAGGTTCAGTTTGCTTCCGCGTCTTTTCGGACGCGTCCCATTTTAATGACACCGCCAGTTCATCGCCAGCTGCGGTCCAGCGATGGCCCCTGTCAGACACCTCCTGCTGTGCTTGTTTCTGTGCGACGGGCTCCCACGGCACTACGGATCAAACTCGCGGTTAAAGAAAGTGCGCACCGCGCAATGTTTGAAACGCAAACGAGTAATGCTGTTCTAAACACATGTGTTTTGAATCTACACCGTTTGGAACTTGCAGGGTCGGGTGTCTGTACTTGAAATCCGGGACGTGAGAATATGTCCAGAGAAAAGCGCATTGGCTTGGATGAATGTGACCCCGATTCTCTTTGGAAAAACTCAGCAGACTTTCTTCGAGGGTATCGCGCTATTCGACAGAACGGCGACTTCCTGGTCAGAGGTAAGAAATGAGGGCTGGACCGCTGACTTCTGTGCCACCACCTATCCCCTCTCTTCGCGTTGCAGATGAGCGTCAAGTTCACCAAGTGTCGCGGTGGAGTTTCCTCAAACAACTGCGAATATAAGTCGACGTGGTCTAGGAAAAACAACGTCTGCGCAGAGTTTGCCTCTCCCCTTACACCGTGGTATTCCCTCCTCAGTACGGTCAAGCCGCCGTGGACATGCCCCACCAAAGCGGTACGTATTAACCAACAACTCCTTCCCTTTTTAATAAAAAAAAATCTTATTTATTTGTTAAACCCACGTGTCTGCCGACATTCTGCCACTTTTGCTGTTTTGCAGGGAATATACGATTTCCATAACACCACTCTGGACGCGTCGGTGTTCACTGCATTGGCGGGAAAATACGTGAGCCCTGATGTCACGTGGTTAGTGCGCGCATTGGTGAAGGACCAGGACCGGAATCTGTTCATGTGCGTGGACATTATAGCACGAATCCTCCCTTCAGCCAGAAAGAGTCGCAGTTAAATATAAACTTCAGCACACTTTCTTAAATTTATTGCATCAAAAATGTTAATTTTTGTGTTTTTTTATTATTTGAGATGTTGGGCTGGACATATGTGTCTAGTTGAAGTCTAATAAAATGAAGACAAACAGACCGCGTGCTCGCAGTGACCACCCACACTTTATTTTAGTCACGTCGTGAAGATAAATTGATCGCCAAAATAGCAGCCGGGATGAAGAACAGAAGGCACGTCCCAGAAGCCGCCCAAAATCCGTTCTGAAAAATTAGTAGCATTAATAATTCGAGTGTACTACAGAGAAGGTTCTAAAAGCACCCACTAATAACACGTCAAAAAAAAAATAGAAAAGGCTTGCGCATTATTTTCTTGTCCCTAATTTTCACTGGTAAAACAAGTGTGCATAATTTAAACACCAACGTGTTTAAGTTATGATTTTAAACATTACATGCTTTTAGCTCAAGTTGCACACTTGCGTGGTGTGCACATTTTAAACGTTTTGTAAACGTTTAGATTATGCACACTTGGACACACACAAATCTATAGGAACCATATGGCGTGCAGCTGCTATACTTTTCGGAAGTGTTTAAAGCTTAAACACCAGGTTTCCCCTTTGACCGACCTTATGTAAGTACACGCAGCGTCGAGTGCGTGCACAAATAACTATTTGTATGATGCGCACGCAGAATTTTGTGTACAGAAACCCGTGCGCATATTTTTTTTCTGGGATAGATTACACGCTGCGTGTTGTATACTCCAAAATAGTTATGCGCACGCGGAATTTTCTTTTAAACGTGCGCATGGTGAAACGAACAGAACAGACATGACGCGTGCGGACTACAGCGCAATCGGTACACCCAGAAAAATTGTTTCTTGATTCAAGTAAATTTTTCTTGTTTCAAGTGACGCTGACACAAGATGAAATTTACCATTGAAACAAGGCAATATTGCCTTTGGAATAAGATTTTTGTCTTATTCGAAAGAAAATATCAGCTTGATTCGTGGGTAAATTTGATCTTGTGTCAGCGTCACTTGAAACAAGAAAAATTTACTTGAATCAAGAAACAATTTCTCTGGGTGTATGCGCACGCGCGGAATTCAGGAAGATATCCAGTTAGCGTAAAAGTGAGGAAAAGTGAGAAGTGAAGTGAGGCCGAGTGAGGTGAAGTGAGGCTGGG
>NW_026267180.1:963513-975110 GCF_000697945.3 Frankliniella occidentalis
GCCCAGCCTCACTTCACCTCACTCGGCCTCACTTCACTTCTCACTTTTCCTCACTTTTACGCTAACTGGATATCTTCCAGGGGCCTGCGGCGGGCGGTAGTTCATAGAGGGTACAGAACGCGCTGTCTGCCAGCCGTATTCGCTGGACGAGTGGAGAAGGGCGTGCACGTCTATTTTAGAGTTCCAGGTTTAAGTCTCGATAAGATCAGGATGAAAATGCGTTTAAATAATTATTTTCACCTATTTGCACGATGCCTTCGCCTCGTTTTAGGATAATCGTACACGCGTCGTGCAAATACAGAAATACCTGAAAAGCTTTTTGTTATGCGCACGCGGTTTTTGTAATTCTGCGTGCGCCTAGTATTACCAGCCCGGGGAAAAAAAAATTGGCTCCAGTCCCCTCTCTGAATTACTTTGCTCGGGTGGCCAAGTCAAGTCAAGTGAGACGCCTGGTGGGTATGCAGTCCCGTCGAGCAGGCGTGCCGTGCGGGAGTGCCTACCACGTGGTTTGCAGGGGCTCTCAGCCTCCCGCGAGCGTCGCCCCCCCCCCCCCACACACACACCAGACTTTCTCTCGACTCACCCAAGGGCCGAGTACTTCGTCGCAGGACGCCACAACTAGACTGTCGAAGACACGGCTGAGAGGGCCGCACCGGAGGGCGTCGTTCTTGACGCGTGATATCACATACGTAAGGTACTGGTCCACTTCTCCCTTGAACTTTGTCGCAGTTTGGTCGGCTACCTAAAAGATTGGGCATCCGCTTTAGTTGGTAGAATTGTGTTACCTAATAATTTTTTGCGCAAACATTACTTTGGTAAAAGAATGACATTTTCTTCTGTTGTATGCTCACCGGGACAAAGTCTACTGCCTTAACTGATTTTTCAGCGTCCTGTATTTGAGATACCAGTGACTTCAAAGCCACCAAAAAGTTGTCGGCTCCTAAACGAGAGTCCTTTTCGAGCTTTTCAACTACTCTTGTCAATTCAGCTACGGTTGATTGAAGTAATTTGACGTTGGATTCTTGCCCTCGTAGCTTTTCCGTTTCAGTTGTGAAGTCCACCTGTAAAATTAATGAGAATGTACTGTTTTCAATAAACAAAAAGAGACAAATAAGAAATATTAAATATGACTTTGGTTACTTATACAAGTCGTTTGGCATTATAGTTCACATCTTACCTTCGCCTGCTGACCGATCTGTTCCAATTCGGATGCCCACTCCGTTGGATTTAGCTTTCCTACAATACCATTTCCAGTTTGGACCTATGATCAAGCACGCGTTAGTTTCGCAGTGTCATACAACTCCTTAAAATTGTAACCCATTTTGATTCTGTAATGTACTTCTATTTCTACATTTTACCAATAAGATGTTACCTTATTTTTTATGTCGTCAAGATTTAGATTTGCCAAATCGGAGTTTTCTAGTTGGTCCAGTTCTTGTTTAATATCCTCGGGTATCAGATTGGCATTTTTAATTTTATCTTGGGCTTTCTCTATTTTTGTCAAAAAATCGTCAAACTTAAATTTATTAACTAAATCGTGAATTTCGTCGATTTTGACCGTTGAATCCAAATTTAAAACGTTGTATATCGTCTCATTTTTTTGGCAAGCTCTGTTAAAAGAATAAAATAAAATCTCATTATTTTTTATCCATGCGCGGTTTGTATTCGTGCATTACATTAGGTGCGGCTAAGACATGTCGGCATGTCAGGTTCACGGTAAAAACCACTGTGAAAAATATCGTCGTAAATTTACGATATATTTTGTAGTTAACATTTAAAATATTTTGTGAATTTATGAAACCCTCGATGACCCCTCAAACTTGCTCGTCGATAAATTCCAAGTCGATATATAGTGCTTGTAATTTTACAATTTTGAATTGAAATTTTACGACACGCTTCAGGGAAAATTTTCCCTAAAACCACAACTATTTTGCACAGTGAGAATGTCTGATTCTTTCAGAAAAAAATGGAACACTTTGAGGAACCCACATATTTGAGAAAAACTCCCTCTGGGAAATTATTCCCTTCCCTTTTTCCTGAAAAAAAATCAGACGTTGCATTTACCGTGTTGCCTACTTGCTGGCTCGCACCCTGGCACTGAGGGAGGCGGGCGTCATTCTCAAGTCTTCGCGCCTTCCTCGGCCCCTGCGCGGCAACGCAACATACCGACAGTGGACAGCAGCCTGTTAACCTACCTAATATAGTATGTTATGTTACCAGTAACATGCTTGTCGGACTGCGTCTTTGTAATCAAAGTATCAAAGAGATTTATGATCTCGTTGTTTTCTGGTTCGCGCACAGCTTCACAGACACGGTCGCCGACCAGACCTACCAAAAACGCGGCTGTCGTGAAGATCATCAGCACAAATGTTGTCAAAAATATGAACCAGGTGGGCCTTGGCGGTTTAGAAAAGAAATAATTGTTAGAATCAAGAAATTACAACTTCTGATAAAAGGTTTTGGATTGCCGAAAAAATGTATGCTTTTAAAGTACACAAAACCGCCAGTTCAGCTAGATGAGACGCCTGAAAATACGCACCACGCGCCTGTATTTAGGCAACTCACGATGCATTCGTTTGAAAGTGACTGAGTACTTACAATTTTAGGATTGCGTATGAATTGTGCTTTGAACAGCAGCCGCTCACCAGTCCAAACATGATTGCTACTGCAATTAACATATAAACCAATCCCACAACGATGAGTCCACCATTTCTAATGATGTGAAAAATAGGTTAATAAAGTCAAAATAAAAAGCTTCAGGCAATTATGGACGCAGGGTGTATGCACTTACTTGTAACCGTCATACTTCTCAAAATCGTCAGAAATGCTATCCACTTTGTCATTAATATCATTAATAGAGTCTTTAACGCTTTGGACCTGCTCGATCAGTTCCTTTGACGTCTTTTGTAGTTCTTGGCGCGTTTTTACTATTTCTGAATTAATTGACTTGATAGTTTCATCGACGTATTGATTGGCCTAGAAAAATAGTTAGTTCCCGGTCAGAATTTTTTCTGACAGCATCGTTTAGCGGTCAGCGGTAATATAGTGGGGCTCGACTCAACGGCTTCTCGATAAACGACGTCGAAACGACATCAAAACGACGCGTCGTTTGTCGAGAAACCGTTGATTCTAGCCCCGCCATGGTACTGCTAAGACGTGAAAACATTCGACGTTTCCTACGAACAAAGTTCGATGTTGGATCTCCCGGCGCGCCGTTCAACATTGTCCGATCTCCCGGTGTGTCGCTCTAACAAAGTTCAATCTCCTTTTCAGCTTTTATCTGCACCGTAGGCTTCAAACCGGACTATCTTCGTTGATAATCCACTTAAAAGGAAACCGATAGATTCTATTTGATTCTAAAAGATTACGAAATTTACTGTAGCAGTAATAAAATTCTATTGTCTTCATGAATTGACGTACGAGGTGTTTGAACTTCCACCTCGCTACGAACCCCAAAATAAGGGAGATCGAACTTTGTTGGAGCGATACGCCGGGGAGATCGAACTTTTTTCGTAGGATGCGTCGCGATGTCAAAACGATATCGTTTGAAAAAATTTGGAGTGTGATTTGGCCTTAATAAATATGTCAAGACCAATCCAATTTGACGAAAATTTGTCAAAATATGATCAAATTAAGGGCCACGATTTCAACAAAATGTACGTCTATTTCATTGCAGACTGGTTAAAGTGGCTAATTGCTCACAGGTTTTACCACTTACTTTGTCAGCCATCTCGTCGACCTGTTTCACGCCTGCTTCTAGGGACGATTTAAACGAAGCGTCGACAAAGGGGTTCAGGGAGCTAATACTCGTCGACAAATCGGGTAGCTGAAACACGACGATATACGTTGTTAGGAGCTGACACGTATGTTTCCCCCTGAGCGGTGAGGGTCCTTAATGTATTACCGCAGGGAACGTCTGGGTGTCGAGAGCATCAATAATGGTCTGACAGGCGGAGCCAGGACATTTTGTAGAAATGCTATCTTTAACTTCTTTCACCACTAGAACAAAAGAATTATTAGATCTAGCACCTCTAGTACTCTGTTAAAAAGTACCTGCAGGCATTACAATATGTCTCTGTATTGCAGGTTTACTCCTTCCATCAGATGACCTAGTAGGCACACACTTCCTCGTGCCCAGACAGACTTCACTCTTCCTTGGTCGACTGTTGGGTTGACGAACTCACCCTTTGCAATATCTTGTGACTGTTTTACAACTTCCCCGCCGTTTTTGCTTATATCTGTCAAGTCCTTTGAAATATCAACCAATCCATTTGAAATTGTATTCAGAGTCTCTACAGGCAATGCTTTGTAGATATTGTTTACTATGCTAGAAATAGACTTGTTGCCACCTGTAAGTCAGAGTCAATCGTGTTTCATGAGACTGCCTTTCTTCGGTTTTCTAAATTAAAATGTCTAATTAATGGAAATCGTTTTGTTGTTTTTCGCGTAAACAAATGTTTTACTCACTAGATAGAACTAAGTTTAATGCGTCCGACAGCTCATCGTAATTGTTTTCAAAGAAGGTATTGACTTCCTGCAACAAACACATATTTTTAGAAATTGGGAAACATCTGTTTAGTGACCATTCGGCTTTCAGTAAATGCTAGTCAGATATCTTGCTCTCAGGAGGGTTAGATCTGCGACCCTAAAAAAATCGCTCTCCTGAGAGAAATATTTTTGTTTTCAGTGTTCGAGTTAGTTATATTTATTGGTCCTCACACAATAGGTGCCTCACGACAATGGGCGAGGCTAGGAAAATCTCACTCCCTTAGAGTAAGAATTCGGTGAATGTGACTCAAGTACGGCGAGTACAAAAGTTCTCGCTTTGATTGGACTAAGCGAAATTGCTCAAATTGCCGCATTTTGAGCATAAAATCTCTCACTAAGGAGAGTTTCCGTGTCCCGATTAGGATTCACTTACCACAATAGAATTGTCGGCGAAAAGCGTGACGTCATCGATCCCTGTTGATATATGGTTTGGGAAGGCAATGATCCCTTTGTCCATGTACGCGTTGGTTGCAAGGGTCAGACAGGCTCCCGCTCTGAAATCAGGCCAAAAGTTACTCTGGTGGAACAAATGAAGAAGCTGGACACCAATGGTGTGCTTTTCAAATGTGCAGACTTTATGCACACTTCCGGAGTCAGAAGCAAACCACCTGGTGTGCAACTTTTGACATTTGGTATGCCTTTTTCTTTACTTTTATTAAGACCAGTGTGTAAACGAGCGTCTATACTTTGCACACTTTCCAAACGTTCAGACTTTGAATATGTTGTGCGCCCCATAAAGTGTGTTATAAGCAGGGAAGATCACTTAAAATCTGCAAAATTGCACTCTTGTTCTAGACAGAGACAGAGAGAGACAGAGACAGACAGACAGAGAGGTCTGCTCACAACTCACGCGATCACGCATGCCGTGACCCCGAGCGCGGCCGGCACGAAGCAGGGGCCGGGCTCCCGGTGCTCCGCGTGGTCCAGCTCTGCGTCGCTCTGCTGGGGACGACCGCCCCTCTTGTGGACCTTGCCCGAGCTGCACTTGCAGCCGCCCCCGCAGAGGCACCAGAGGAAGCCGCCGCAGGGTACCGCCACGGCCACGATGAGCCCCACCACGACTATAGCCACAACCCCGCCGTAGTACGAGATCACGTCCGCCGTGCCGTCGAGCTTCGTCTCGATCCGGTCGCCCTCAACGACGAACAGGCCTGGAACCGATTACAACAGACCGCCCATCACGCACTGTGAACGCAAGTGTGTGGATGTGGCACACTCCTAGGTGTGTGAACGCACATTCGTATCAAACACTGTAAGTTTCTCACGAAGAGCTTTGTCACGTACAAAGGGTTTGGAACCTTTGTAATACAAACAAATCCTTTGCATTACGGGGGATTCGGCTTTGTAATACGAAGTCTAGTGCTCTTTTTTTTTGTAAAACAAAGAAAATCTGTTTGTAATATGATGGTCCCAAATCCTCTATGTACGTTACAAACCCAATTCATCATAATATGAAGACCAATCTTTTTAGTAAGTAATAAGAGTAAAGGGAGTGAATTTTCCATTGACATTCCCAGACGTGTGCCTCCATTCCCCATGTGCAAAAATGGCGTTCACACACCTGTAAGTGTGCGACATTCGCACACTTGAGTTTGGCATTGCTCCCTGCTGCGCAAACAAGTTTCGGTGAGAACCATGAGTTGGTGCACGGCATTGCGTGGGTAGATCTTAGGTTTTATTAGTCGGGAAAGAGAGGGGAAAGGGGGGGGGGGGTAACGGTTGCACTTAAAATGCTCCTGCTGTAGATATGACACTTGGACACGGAGAGTATTTTAAAAGGCTTTAGGAGATAAAGCTCGCCGAGGCTCGATTGCGAACGTCGGAAAATGCTTGACTCACTTCTCGATGGGTGCAGCACTGCAGCTGGTAAAGACAAGGCGAACCATCGTCACAACGCCCATTAGAGGCACCCAGGGGGACCCTCTCTAGAGCTCCCGTGTAACGCAAGTTTTTGCAACTTAATCAACCGCACAAACATAATTTAAATTTGTTTTATATTTAGGGACGTTGTTCTCAAGTCAATTTGCTAAGAGTTCATAAAAGTTTATTGCGTTATATTTAAGGATTCATTAAAACCCGTTCACTGCCACACGACCACCATGTTTCCAAATAGGTAATTTTAAGTTTTAATTTCTCAAACCCTAGGGGTTTATGCTAGACCAAAAATATGTCTGGCTTGGAGGTGTCTCGGGTAGACAATCAAAACCCCGCCTTTGGACTGTGGATCGGAGATAAAGATGCGACAACTATAGGTGTCCATATGGCACTCAAGGGTTTGTCTTGGACGACAACATGATGGTCGTATTTCAAGACACGGGACCTACGACCACCATGTGGTCGTACGGCACTCAACACCATTGGCCTTCGACCACGGTGGTCGTAGGATAATAGTGTTGAGTGCCATACGACCACACGGTGGTATACGACCACACTGGTCGTACACTCCAAGTCTCTAAGTGCCATACGACTACCAGGTGGTTGTACTAGCCCTGGGATGCCACACGACCACACCAGAGGTCGTTCACTTGTTGGCACCCTGGTGCCGCACGACCACCGTGAGTTCGGGCACTTTTCCATTAATATTGGCCTGGCAGTGAACGTGTTAACTGCCAAATATAAACATGTATAAGCCAGTGGTTATATTGCATTAACTTGTGTGGGTTGTATTAATTTCTATCTAAGGGTCAATGGTTGAATTTGCGTCAATAAGTGGCAAACAAACTGAAATATAAATGTTTGTCGAAGCGATCGAGCTCTACCAGGTGTTCGCCGTCTACTGAGCCATGGCCATCAGCCACGGACCATCTTTGCTAGAACTTTGGCACATGTTTTGTAACGATAATCTGATATTAAATTAGCAAATGCGAGTGCGTAGGCCCCTGTGCGATGGTCTATGGTCACCCTGGCACATGGCTCATGGCTCTCCGCGGGGATATGGGCCTTTCTCTCAGGGTCTTACGCACTCGCACTTGCGGTTGGCTAATTTACTGGAGATTTGCGCGGTAAGCACTGCGTGAATGTGTTTAAGGAAAGGTTGTCCGAAGCTCGTGGCCATGAGTCTGCATCTCTCGCACTGACTACGGTAGTGGTCGATATCTGATATCTGTGACCCCTGGCGCTGGCGTACAGTTTGGCGTTGTTTTCTGATTTCTTCGCCTGCCGCCACAGTGACGGAGAGTCCTACTACTATAGCGGCCCATTTCAGTTTTTAAATGGCCTCTCTGTGCTCGGCTGCACGCTGCACGGTGGCCTGGCGTAACGCCTGCAACGCGTCGGGTAGGCCGACCCGTCACGCAGCCGTGCGGGGCGGCCGGCCCGCCGTGGAGGGGATGGGGGAGCACGGAGGGCCCTCGTGTCGCCCTGGAGAACCTACCCGTAGACTTCCCAAATCCCTATACACCGACCGGGACCACCACCCAAGGGGTTCCTCACTATAAATTCAAGCGCACACTAATTTTTACGTTTTCTCTTGAATATTTCTCTGGATTTTTCCTCGAGTTTTGCTGTATTTATTTTTTTACTTTTTGTTTTGTTTCTGGGTGTGCACTGAATTTACTTAAGTGGAGTGCCCGCGCACATCGCCAACTCGACGACGTAGACATTTAACGTTTCAGTCCGTACCTGGGGGGAAAGGGGCGGGCCTCTGCACTCCCCTGAGGACCTTGCGCGCGATGTTGTAGAGCGTCTGCATGGCGTGGTCGTCGTACGCGGCGCGCGCCACGTAGCTGTGGTTGAGCAGAGGCGGCGAGTACTCGGTCGCGGTCACGGCCTCCAGAGCGACGGCCAGGAGCGCGAGCCACAGGCCCGCGCGGGCCAAGCGCCCACAGAGAGTCATGTCGGCCGGCTGCGTGGAGAAGCGGAGCATGAGCCACACTGAGTCTGGTTTTGCGATACTTTTAACACAAAACCATGCGATAATTGGTGTTTTGCGATTCCCACGCTAAAGGGCATGATAAGTCCAAAAACTGCGATAAAAGTATCACATTATTGAGATAAAATTATCACAAAAACTATTTTATTATATTTTTAGTGATGATTTTATTACAAAAATGTGATACTTTTATCACATTTTTTGGAGTTATCATGCCCATTAGCGTGGGAATCGCAAAACACCAGTTATCCCAAAAATTGAGTAAAAGTATCACAAAACGGATTTCAGTGCAGGGACGCAAAACTATAGTAACTATCGACACCCGATAGATAGGGGTGTCGAGCCAACAACTGTGCGACTTAAATTCAAAAATGTAGCATTAACAAGCACAAGGTATCGACTTAAAATTCAGCGACGAGCAACAGCAACATTGGGGTCTCATAAATTTACAACATATTTTGTAAGTATTAGATACAAAATATTTTGTAAATTTACGACGAAATTATTCACAGTGATGCACACCCTAGATTTACAGTTCAGTAAACTGGTGGAACACATTTATTGTAGTATTCTGGTACTAAAAGCTTTTTTTATTTTTAAAGAAACTGTGAAGAGTTTGTTTTGCAAAGCTAACATCAATACTTTTCATATAAATTTAAACACTGGACACGAAATTTTCTTTTCAAAAAACTGCATATGCCAACAAACCCCTCCGGAGCGAAAACTTGGGCACTGCGGTTGTTTTTTCTAATTGAGAAAAATGTCGCGTCAAGTAGTGGAGCTCCACACCGGTTGGCGTCTTTAGACGCCTAAACATTGGCGTTCATATACCAAATTTTGACGTCGTAAGACGCAAATTTTTTGTGTTCCCTTAGTTGACGCAAAATTTTGGCCGCTCAAAGACGCTAATATTTGGCGTTCTCGCGGGGAACACGAAAACTTGGCGTCAAAAGACGCCACTCTCAATTCTTAGTGGTGTGGTGTCACTGTGAGGGGGCTCCCTGTCATTACCAGTGTGTTTGTCGGCTGCTGGGCGCGTGCGGGTGCGTGCTGGCGTGCACAGGCGGGCTCCTACTGACTGACGCCACCCCGCGCACCTTTTCGCGGTCAGTGCGCCTTATCTGCCGTATCGCCCCCCACGGCCCTCATCCACTATCACAGGGACACCGCCTGTCTCGTCTCGCGCCGGTGACGACGATCTCTCGCGGCATCATGCATTTTCCTGCGCACACGCCGGCCGACTCATCCGATCGGCCGGGTTTCCTGTTGCTTCTTTTGTTTTCTTTCTTTTTGTTTCCACGGCAACTTGTGCACAAAGGCGGTCCCGCCCGCGCGCCGTCGCCCGGTCGTTCCTTTGCTTAATCGGTAGGGAACAAACAAACCTAAAGAGTAAAATACGATCACTTGAAGAGGAGAGAGTTGTGCCCGTGCCCACAGCGAACGGCGCCAAAATTTCGTGAGGAAGTAGTTGCTATGGCCCTGCCTACAGATTTGATGACCGGCGTTAAAGCGATCCAGGGTTTGGGCTGGTTTGGGCCAATCTCTATGACGACGTCACTGTGGTCGTTATGTGATTGGAACTTGTTCGAGTGGCTGTGTGCTGCGTCCGCCGAGTCGCACTTGAAATAGAACTGCGAGCATCGCTCACTTCACGCTCTGCATGTCACACTGATTTCGCAAACGATTGTTACTGCTTAGTCGTTTCGATCAAAGTGCTAAAGATTTCATTTGCAGCACAATCCTTGGCGAGGATTTACCAGTGCGGGCTGGATATTCGTCCCATCCGCTCCAACCCCAAGTAACACAAAATGGTCACCAATAGGTCAAATTTAAGTTTTTGACACAACATGACAACGGGCCGATTTTTTTCCTCTGAAAATGTAACCTTTATAGTGACGTTTTAGTCCTACATACGTAAACATGGGAACAGGTAGGGCGGCCCTTGCGAGACCACCCTGCAGGACACACCCAGGTAAAACATGTTTGTCAAAATGATGTCTCAATGACCTCATTTTGACGCCCATGGTCAGGGTCTACCGCAGCTAGGTAGCCAGATTGAGCTCATTTTGACGTCAAATGAGGGTCATTGAGGACCCTGTTGACGACTGTGTTGGGCGGGATGTTGGACGTGCGTCTGCAGCGCGCGTGAGACCATCTCCACACGCCCATCAGTCTGATAAGGTGCCTCCTGAAGGAGAGGCAATCAGCGAGGCAATCGGTCAGTTCGCAGCAGCGGTCATCTGTATGATGCGGGCCGCGCAACACCCAGGCCAGAAAGGGGGGGGGGGACATCGGCCCTTAATGTCCATCTATCCCGGAGGAAAACGGGAGGGGGGTTTGGGTCTCTGAATCACCTCGATACTTCCCTCGACACTATCTGCTTCCCGACGCACGGCATTGGCAGGGTCGTGTTCTGTTCAGGCGCGTATTAAGGAAGTGAGGTGGGGGGGCCCGCGGGGGGGGGGGGGGGGGGGGGGGGGGGGGGGGGGCACCGCTCTGTCGGTCCTAGATAGCCGTCTGGAAGGTAGGCAACTTGAGATTCAAAATCCCTGTATTTGGGCAAGTTGCGCTAACCCTGCCCCTCCCCGTCTTGGTCGACTCTTACTACGCCCTTGGTCGTATTGTGGTCATACCTGTGCCACTTGCGGAACATTAGCAGCACAATCAAAAGTTACAGTACAAAAAAAAATTCCATCAATGCTAAATTGGTTGTTCTGTGACTTGCTGGTTTCAGTCAAGTTGTCACTATCTCGACCCGCCGGCCCCACCAGACCATCCGCTCCGCTGCGCCCCTGTCTTTTATCGGGCCTTTGAGGACCGTTTTCCGCCACCTGCTTTCCACTCACCTGGCGTAGTTTCTCTGGCAAAGAGCGGTTTGAGTTCGAGCTGCCTGCTGTGCTGAGCCCGCTTGAACAGAAGAGTTATACTCTTCAATGAGCCCGGCTGTGTCATGTTCGCGGAGGGGGTGAGGAGTGAGGCTGCATCCGGCCCAGTGCGATGGCGGGAGACTCTAGGAGGTGACGGAGCCGGCCAACATACATTTCCGGCGGTGACGTTCGGGCGGGAACGCACTCCCTAAACCATCGCAATCTACTCGTTGGCAAAACAAGAATTCCACACCCGCCCCAAACCCTAGCCTCGGCAACCCCCATGAATGAAGAAGGCGGGGGAGGTGGGG
>NW_026267180.1:975225-997099 GCF_000697945.3 Frankliniella occidentalis
GGCGGTGGTCGCTGTGTCTTGGGGAGGCCCGCTCCCCCGCCCCACTGCTTCCTGTTCCGCTTGCCCCCAGCCCGCCCCGGGCTTGACCCCGCCAGTCCACTTGCGGCGCCAGGAGTGGCGTGCTGCGGTGCCTCTTGGTCGCGGGGTCCGGCGGGGTCACAGCTCACGGGGCACGGGGCACTCTGGTGTGGGGCAGGTGGCGCACCAACTCAAACAGGGTCAAGCCACGGCTCATTTTAACGTCCCATTGCTACGTTTTTTGTTTGTTTGTGTCTCCTCTTGACCTGAGACTTCCATATCAAGACCGTCGCCACTACTTCGTAGTACTTCGACCGGTACGGGGCCTCCCACCGTAAGTCGGCCGGCCGCCCCGCGCTCGCCGCTCCGGGTCACCGGATCGATACCCCGGTTTTGTCAAGGCAGTGGAATATTTGTTTGAAAATGGACGGCGATGCGACGCAGGACTACGACGGCAAGAGTGAAAACGGCGCCGAAGTTGTGAAGGTGATCTGCCTGGGCGACAGTGCCGTCGGCAAGTCCAAGTAAGTGAGGAGGGAATGTCCTGCCCGACCTGTGCTGTGCCCCCCCCCCTTTTCACCTACCAGGGCATGTGCATAGCTCGCATTCCAATGGTCGTCTAGGGATGCTTTCTAACACAAAGGAACGTTTGATTTATAGGTTGCTGGAGCGATTCCTGCTGGATAAGTTCAAGCCACAAACTATTTCTACTTATGCACTAACTCTGTATAGGTATTCGTCAAAGGTCAAAGAAAATGATGTTATTGTTGGTAAATACAGAACTTGACACCTTAACACAAATTATGCCATAAATGAAAGACTTGGTAGAACCTGTTGTACTTGAATTCCAGATTTCTGGGATACTGCAGGCCAGGAAATGTTTCAATCGATGCACCCTTCATACTATCACCAGGCACATGCATGCATCATGGTGTTTGATGCAACAAGGAAAATCACCTACAAGAATCTTGAGAGATGGTATAAAGAGCTGCGACAATACCGCCCCCATATTCCAGTTTTTTGTGCAGTCAATAAAATTGATGGTAAGTTATCATGGTTTTACTTTGAAATTATCAAAGCTGTTTGTGGATGGCATATTTTACATTTTGTGTGGTATTATTTACTCAAGCTAATATGGACGTGACTCAACAAAGATTTGCGTTCCCTGAGAAAAACAGCATACCACTATACTACGTATCTGCATCCAATGGAATGAATGTTGTGAAGGTAAGCTATAATTGAGTTTTTATATTTTGATTGATGCAAACTGTGAGTAAATGTAAATAATTTACCTCTGTAATTTTGTCTAATCCAAGTTATTCAGAGATGCAATTGAGGCAGCAATGGTATACAAGAAGGACCCGCCAGATGTCACAGACCAAATTTTTCAGGAATTGCAGAGATTGTGACAAAGTTTTGACTTGGTGTGCTGAATTCAGTAAAGCACAAATCTGTTTGCATGAGCGAGAGCCTTATACAGATGGTAAACCTGGCAAAATCGAAAATCACACTTTGAGGGACCAAATTTCTGGACAAAGAAACATAACTTTATGAGTAAGATACAAAGTTAACTGGAATGGTAAATTCAATATCATTACAATAGGACTGCCTTCTAGAGGGACTACACCCTTTTTTTCATTTTGTGCCATGGGAACATCTTATGAACTGCATTTTATTGTTAAAAATACAGAAGAATAAGAAATCTTTGTTATGGTTGTTACAAATGACAAATGACTGACAAATGGAATTAAAGATTTAAAAAAGAATGAAACACTTTGATCTTTATTTTTATTGTTTTCAGTTGGACTTTTGAATTAAACATATCAACATATTATTTATAAGGAGATAAAATAATAATTTCAGAGATTTTTTTTTAATACTGGGTTATGCTGAGCCAATGAATAAGTAGTGATAAGACAACCACACTTAATAAGGTATGATATTGTTTCTATTGTCAGCTTGAGTTGAGTATGGAGAACATTTCTTCGGAACCGCTACTAATGGTACTGTATTTTAATAAAGTAAACCTCATTATGCACTAGACAAAGCAGTTATCGCATACAATGGAATGCAGGAATTAGTATTTCATTTATCTCATTCTAACAAGAAATCAAATGCAAAGCTTCCGGAGAATCTAAAAAATTAACAAAAGTCCACGACTCAAAAAAATATAACTAAGAGAACTGAAAACTTTACTTGTGCATAATTTTTTTTATTTCTTTTTTAAAGGCCTCAATATGTTTTTGTTTTTTTTCCTGTAGAAAAACCCTTAATAATGCTATCACAGTCCAGAAGCTCTAACAAATTTTAAATTCCCCAAAACACTAGAAGTAAATTAATTTTCATTGACTTGGGTTCAGCGTCACTTCCTCCTAAGACTCACTGCCTGAGTTCTTGTCTTGCTTGAGCTATAAGAGGCATGACATCATTTCTGTACAAGGGGTGGCGCTCACCATGAGTTATCCTCAAGATATCCTGAGCCTTTAACAACCAGTCTAATGCTGCCTCCACACATTGCAGGTAGAGGTTGAGTTTCCCCAGCTTTAGGTATAGAATTCCTAATAAAGGGTGAGTGATGCCATAGTATTGCCTGAAAGAACGAAAACATGATGTACTATTTGAAACTGAAACAAAGAGAACTCACCAAATATTTCTTTTGGACAAGCTGATGCCTCTATCTTAAGTAAATATATTTTAGTGGAAGTAATAAGGAGTTTGCTTACCGATAGCCAGGTTCCACTTCCTCACCAAGCTTTTTTGCATCTTCCCAAGAACCAACATCAATAGCACTTTCAAAAGCTGTATCTAGAGCTTTGATTCGCTGTAAATTCATTGGGTGGACTAGACCATCCTGTTTTTTCAAACATACTTTACAAACATCCAAATCTTTGGTAAAAGTTAAGAAAAATATTTCTGGGAAAAAAATGTTATTAGATTTGTGAAACCACAAACTCTTGTATTTAATTAATAAAGATCAGTGTACAAATGAAATTAGCAGATGAATTTTAAAGGATACATGCAATATCAACATCTTTCATTGATTGTAAATGATGTTGGGTGAAGTCAATTATATCAAGGTACTCATTGATACGAGCTGGTTTAATGTGTTCATTGCATTTGCTGCACAGTTTTCCGTATGTTTCCTGTTAACAATATTTGGAGAGGCATTAAATGCATGAAATAATATTAAATTAGATTAAAATTTGAAATACATGTTGCTATCTTAAAACCCACAAACCGTTTGAAAGATAGGAACTGATGCTCCACATTTATTGTTGGGGCATAGCATGGATTTCTGGAGTTCCAATTCATTGCGATCCAAACAGCGGGTACATTGACAAAGAAAATAATATGTTGCTTGCAAATCTTCTTGCCGCTCTCTTGCCGAATTCAACAGATCAACATAGGTAATAAAAACCTGTAAAATTAACTCACTTATTCAGTCAGCAGTGGATCATATTCAGCAGAAAATAGAGGCAAGAGAACGAATATAAAAAGAGTAAGCAATTTTACAAAAGTACAGTCTGTCTATCTATCATATATCTGAACAATATAAAAACATCAACAAAGAGAACCTCTCCTAACCCAAAATTTTGACTTACTTTGCTCCAATCCATTTGTGGCATACTTTGCAGGGCCCTGATATGAATTGTAGTGCCAGTAAAAACAGCCACTGAAGTTGGATCACAGGAATGATCAATAATAGATACACCAATGTAAAGACCTGTACCAATGCTTACCATCTCTGGATCTAGTATATTAAAACCATTGACAACCATCTGGAAAGAAAAATGTAGAAGAGAAATTTTTAAAAAATGTTTTCTTGTTTATGTAACTGTTTAACAACCTTCACTAGGCCATTTTATCAAGGAAATCTACCAGGTACATAAAACATAATTGGCAAAAAGAGAAAAAAATAAACATATTTGAAACAGAGCAACAAGGAGGATTGCTTATTTTGGCCTGGAGTCATGCTGTTAATTGTGTCATTAGAATTTGGTTTTCAATTGACAATGCAAACATGCGGAATGAAATTTTTTGGACTAGTGGTCAATTAAGATCATAATTTTGAGTTTTTGATGATGAAAATAACCTTTTCCCTCATTTAATGAATGGAACAATGTCTGCATTATTAGTTAAATAAAAGACACAGCCTACTTAGAAAGAATAAAATCACACACTATTAGCTTAAAATAGATCTTAAAATATCCTTACCCTCCCATAAATTCCCAAGAGTTCAGCAGAATTGGGAAGTGAACTTTCACCAATATACTCCATGAGCACAGCGCAAAGTGATGTAAAATGTTCCATTCTTTTTGAGTCCTTTTTTATGTCCGAGTAATCTGAAGAAACCAGTGTTTTAGAGCATATTAACAAAAGAAATTTAATCTTGCTTTGGCATTAGTAGGAAAAGAAAAGCACATTTTGGGGAAAGCATAATCAAAGAGCATTTAGAAATCAAGTTCATGATGGCAAACTCTTTGAAAATTTAAAACAATTGAAAATGAATTGCTAACAGCAACATTCAAATTGAAAAAGTTTGGGATTACGGTAATTAATGGTTAGATCTTCAAAAATGTCTTAAAATACGTACGAGACATCAGATCTTTAAACATCCTAAATCCTGTTTTTGAGTAGAAACTCCTCTCTTTATCGCCACCGTTCTAGAAAGCAGGAAGTCAGTATTTAAAAACGATACTGTTCATATCTCATGACTTAATTGAAATAGCTACCATACCTGTAGTTTGAATATTATTCTGGCCAGGAGCCGAGCTGCATCGGGAACAACACGTGGAGCAACTCTTCGCAAATTTGGGCACTCCTTTTTGTGTATTGGCCAAGAGGCTTTCTGGCATTCTCTTCCACAGTAGTAAACATACTTGCAGCCTGAACACTGAGATAGTTTTGTTCTGAAAAGGAAGTAAATTGCTAATTTTAATTATTTTGCTAGTAACTTTTGATACACATGCTATTATTATTACATTGTCAGTTGTGGGTGCATTCAATGTGAACAGAAGTAAGAATGATGGGATTGTAAAACCAAATATAAAGGTAAAATTCTGAAGCAGCAATGCAAAGTTATCAACTCGTATGTAGAGTTCACCATTTGCCACTACTGAGCACCATCAATTTCTTGGAGTTCAAGACTACCGTTTTATGTGTCCACATAAACTAGATTATTCTAATTTTGACTTTATCCTTGCCAACATTATTATTTTCATGCAGAGGAAAGGGTAGAAAACGCACTTGCCTATTCAAGAGACCAAATTCTATACAAGCAAAATAACTTAGGATCCTTACGATTATTAAAAAAGTGCATTCAAAGAGTTTTCATTCCATTCCAATCCATGAGGAGTTGAGAAAATCTTCAAGTGCCCACATGCCATAACAAGTCCTATCCTAATACCCACTCGGCCCATAAGGTATCCACATCCCACCATTCATCATCAGAATCTTCAGAGTCCCAAGGGAGTCTGGGGCACAGTGGGAAACGCTCAGGTCTACATATGGGAAACAGCATGGGAACAAAGAGATTTCACAATGAGGTTCAAACATAACTACAGTTACCGTTTAAAACTATAACTCCAAATTGAAGATTGGTTTTGCAGTTCCTCAGCTAACAAATGTCCTCTGAAGAGACTATATTATAAACTCTCCCTGAAAAAGTTATGAATTCACACACTAATTTCAAAGAAAATAAAATTGTTCGGATATGTTGCAAGAACTAGACAGCTCATATAGCTCAAAAACAAATTTCTTATAGCACAAGAGATATAGAAATAGAAAAAGAACAAAAAGATATAAGACAAGATAAAACTAAAACACAGTACACTCGCTGTAATAATAATAATAAACCAGTGTATGGAACAGCAGAAAGGAGCTATCCATAGATTTAAAAAAAAGTACAACTTTGTGTCAGATGATAGAGGTTAGGTTTCTCTCTGTTACCTTTCAAAACAGTGATCACAGCGTTCTCCTTGCAGCTTTGATTTTAAAACATGGACAAATGGTTTCTCTGTTAGGAGGGTGGACCCTGCAAGGACGGCAAAGTCACTTTTTGTTTTCATTCTTGAAACGAAACTAAGCGAAGTCGTTGAGGAGACAGAGACGTTGCGGGTACCCTGCTTCTCTCAACCGACTATTTGCAAGCAGCGGTCCCGCCGAAAATAGAGCTCATCTAGTCTATTAATAGGATAAGACCTATGCTGTGGTGAGATGAGCACGATTTGTCACTCGCATTTCATTTCATGCGCGCAACACGATAAATTTAGATGAACACTTTTCATCAGTCAACAAAAACACTTCGACATGTCGTTGCCGTCCGTCGTGTCCTGTCGTCTGCTAGGCACAACATGCAGACGACAAGGACACATAACTTCTAGTTCAATGTCGCAATCAATTACACTTTCATGTTAGAATATGCCCCATGCTTCATTACGATGTTACGCTAGCGCACCTATAGAGACTCCCTTTTCCATCATTCCTTTAACAAGAATTTTTATTTCGGCGGATGTGTTTGAACCTCGCGCCTTTAAGTCTATTGTGTTGGCACTTTTCTGCACAGCCTGCCACAGGGCACCTTTCACCTTTCAGCTGATCCGTCAACCTTTACACTTCACACCCACATCGAACCTTACCGTCCGCGAAAATGGCTACTATCTTGAAGAGTGGAATTCTTCCTCTGGAGGCCATAATCAGAAGAAATGGAGGAAAGGTAAAGTTTCAAACTGCACTCAAGGCATGGCTTCGATTTTCGGCCCACTTGCATCTCGCAGTCACTGATTCCAGCTTGGTTATCTTTCACATTTATAAGGACATGATCATGTTACTCCTGTCACCTTCAGTTTTTTAGCAAGCATACTGCTTAGAATAAAGGTCAAGTTAATCCCCCTGTAATAGTGCTTCGCATGAAGCACATGTTTAGTATGATAATATGTGTAATTTGAGATAAAAGAACTGGTTACAACCTTATGTTACTCTGGTTATTGCTTTTAGATAGATGAGACACTTTCTTGTTCCACCCTTTTTTTCAGGTTGAGTGTGGCATGAGCTCAGTATAAACAAATAACTTTATTATTATTAAAACATAATAACGTATTTGTTTGGTTACATGATATTTGTAACCTTTTAACTGTGAATCGCAGATGCTGCAACCTTTGCTCCCGAGATATGAACGCTGGAGTCCAACAAATTCTTATTACTAACAACATCATTTTAATTTTTTTAACAATATTATGAGTCAGTATTCCTTTCTCCTTCCAGCTGCTTGGTGCTACAACGTCCCTACCAAACCTCCGCCAGCCTAAAAGAAATCTTAATTTACATGAGCATATGAGCTACACTTTCCTCAATGAAGCTGGTATTGAAACACCCAAATTTGGTGTTGCCACAACAAAAAGTGAAGCAGTAGACATTGCAAACAAGCTAGGAACTAAGGATCTTGTTGTAAAGGCACAAGTACTTGCTGGAGGCAGAGGTAAAGGCTCCTTCAAGAATGGTTTCAAAGGTGGTGTCCGAATGGCTTTTAGGTAAGTGGTGATTTATGATAAATTATGATACTCATTCACATTTACACTTCAAAACAATAACTTTATTACTATTTTTATTCTCTTTGATAACTTGTGCTCGATTGTGTGATCAGCCCGGAAGAGGTTGGTGACATTTCAGAGAAAATGTTAAAGCAGACACTAGTCACTAAGCAAACTGGAGAGAAGGGAAAAATTTGCAATGCTGTAATGGTTGCGGAGCGCAGTTATCCAAGAAAAGAGTACTACTTTTCTATTATGATGGAGCGAGCATTCAACGTAAGGATATACTGTAAAGATTTCAAAAATAATGTGACATTATGGATGAAATTAAGTGGTCTTCAATTTTTAACAGGGGCCAGTTGTCATTGCATCTAGTCAAGGTGGTGTGAACATTGAAGATGTTGCAGCTGAAAATCCTGATGCTATTCTTTATGAACCCATTGATGTAATTCAAGGTATAACCAATAAGATTTTTAGTGAACTCATTACTATCTGGTAGAGCCTATAGACTACTCTACTCTCCTTTGAAAAATATTTTCAGGTTTAACCCGGGAGGTAGCTCTAAAGGTTGCCGACAAGGTTGGTTTGAAGGATCAGCGAGACAACACTGCAGACATGCTTCTTAAGCTGTATGACTTGTTCCTGAAAAAGGATGCCTTGTTGGTGGAGCTCAATCCCTATGCTGAAAATGCTGATGGAAGATGTCAGTATCCTACATTTTTTCCTTTCTTAGTCCTACTCAATTTTGACTTGCAAAATTCATGAGCTATTGCTAACACACATGTGACTTTCCAGATTTGACTCTTGATGCTAAAATGAATTTTGATGATAATGCTGACTTTAGGCAAAAAGAACTGTTTGCTAAGAGAGATTTAACCCAGCAGGATGAGAAGGAAGTTGAAGCTCTAAAGTATAATTTGAACTACATTGCTTTAGATGGTATGTTTTTGTTTTCTTGGTTTAAAATTCATGTTATTTTGTATATGAATTTAAGTTCCATTATCTTGATACATTTAAAATTAATTGAAATTATTTCAGGGAGTATTGGTTGTCTAGTCAATGGGGCTGGTCTTGCTATGGCCACAATGGATATTATAAAGCTCCACGGAGGAAACCCAGCCAACTTCCTTGATGTAGGCGGTGGTGCTACTGCCAACCAAGTGAAGGAGGCTTTCAAAATCATTACTTCTGACCCTAAGGTATTAAAATATTATTCAGAATTATCTGACCAAGATTGCTGTGAACTCAATTTTCCATTGATGCTAATTTGGTGGACCCAACTTGCCTGACAGGTACACACCATTCTGGTCAACATATTTGGTGGTATTATGAGGTGTGATGTAATTGCAGAAGGTATTATTGCTGCATGCAAAGAGTTAAACCTTAATGTTCCAATCGTCTGTCGTTTGCAGGTATGTAAGACCACTTGTACAAATAGCAAAGTTTTTTTTGTTTTTTTTTGTTTTTTTTTTTTGTTACTTGAAAATTAATCCAATTTGTGTAACTTCTAGGGAACTGAAGTTGACACTGCTAAGGTTCTCATAGCCTCTGCAGGATTGAAGATTCTTCCCACTGATGATCTTGATGAAGCAGCTAGATTAGCAGTAAAACTCTCAAATATTGTTGGCATGGCTCGATCAGCAAACCTCAACATCAACTTTGAGATCCCCATTTGAGCTCCTATGCTATTCCTGGTAAGTGAAACGGAAGTTTTGGTTACCATACATGAACAGAAACAAACTAAATTCATCTGAATTGACAAAGCTTTTTTTCTCTTTTTTGTTAATGAAGGACATAAATTACAGTGCAGTTTGGGGGATATAACACCTGCTGGAAGGAGTGTAATGCCCTTAGAACTATTTCAAATCAACCGAAATTGAAGGATAATGCTCAGCATTGTTATGTTGGTGTGTTTGTTATAGAATTCTATGAGACCTAATTTATTATGAAATTCAACTTTCTTGTACGAGAAAGTATTTCTCATTTGCTATGCTTTCAGCACCTACCTTTTACTCTTTTACTCTTATGTAATGTATCGGATTAATCATCAACTGGAATGTGGTTTAGAAAGTGCTTTTAGATGTGTTTTTTTCATTCTACATTAATTTTTCCCTGTAATTTCTGCTGTTTAGATGAAACATTCTTTCCATTTCATCTCCAGCTGTGGATTCTATGTAATTCAACGCAAAAATGGCCTCGCTACTTGTCATTGATGTCCTTTACTTTTGTAAGCACCATTTCATGACATTACTGCATTTGCAATTGTTAAAGTTTAGGCTATGAAGAATTGAGATTGATTCACTTTAACTCATAGATTAATCCTCACTGCCACTGTGCACTATTAACTCTTACCTATCATTACACCAAAATTGTATTCTCTTCTTCCGTTGTGCTGCTGGTCTGTGCCTTTTTGGTTCATATGTTTTTATTTTGGATTGGTATGATGTACACCATTCAAATTTTAACTGTTGTTATATTTATAAGGATTTGATCTATGGCCATGACCCTGTTTATCTGGTTGTCATTTATGCTTTTCTGTAAAACTATCGAAATGATTGATCCTTAAACATGCATTGTTTTTGATTGTAAATTTGTCATAGTTTCAAATGTACAGTTGTAATTATTCTACGGTTCAAAACAACTTTATCCTGTACAAATACTGCTTGGCTGGATGTTGGATGTTCACACTGAGGTTTGACTGTTCTGCTGGACAAGTCATGCAATTATGGATAGTTTTTTTTTTCATTATAACTAATTATACATGGTTGTGAGTTTTGAAGTTCCTTTTCATTGCGAACAACAAACAATTTTTATTACTGTAATACTGTATTGACTGATCCAGTTCACTTCTCAGCAGTATTTCATATTTCATTGAATCCAAAGTCCATTGAAGGTTAGTACAGAAGTGTGAAATGTGTGAATATGTATATTTCCTACCAAAAATTTGTGAAGTATTGTTGAATTCATAAGAGTGCGATAATACTCATTAAGTTATGTAAATTTAATTTAATGTTATTCTTTAATTGTGTGTCAAAAGCCACATCTTCATGCAGTGCACTGCAAATCTAGTAATTTATCACAAAACAAACACCGTTTCAGTTCTAGCAAATAAAAAAAATATGAAAATAATACCCTTGTGGTATGATATTTTATACACAGTTGTGTATCATCAATCAGTAATAAAGGTTGAAAACTGATGGCCATTTCATTTCTACTTCATTCTTGAATTTTAATGTAAGGAGTTCATCTTACACAAATAAAGGTACAATGCACACTTTGTTGCAAATTATACATTAGAAAAGTAAAATTTAAAATTTGTTTCCTTACTCAAATCTTTTTAGCAGTCCTTACATTAACATGCAACTGTGCATATTTACTACATGCTTCACTTGCTTTCCAACAGCGTTCTTGCTTTGAACGAGCTGGTATTCTCGTTTTAAATGTGATTACAGAGGATTGCATTGATGCAGTCTGTCCTTCAGATTTTGGAACAGCCACATCAGCATCATTATCAAGTTCTATTATGTGGCTAAGTGCCTCTTTCATCCACTTTGAAGCATTGAATTCTTCAGTAAGATAGGCCTGTAAGATAATAAATAAGCTTCAAGCTTCAAACCTAGTATAGAAAACAATAATTCATAGTGTTACTTACCTTTGGAACACAACAGCGCACTTTTAATTCAGTCTTGTGAAGAGCAAGTAACATAACAGGCACATCAACTTGCCTTGTGTATTTTTGTAATGGTACCTTAACTAGAAGATCTGAAAGCTGCATTACATGCACTAAATATTTGGCACCTTCAGCTTTTCTTCTTACTTCCAAAAGAGAAATGTATCTAAAACAAGATAAAGCACAAAGTTTCCAAGTATTTAAACGTGCTACATATTGAGTTATTGGTTCCAAACCTTTATCTTCCCAAGATTATACAGAGTTCTTTTTTTTATTTTGAAAAATTTTCAGGCTCCATGTTTGAGGGATGATTAGTGATTTGTGTCACTAATGTTACATTAATACTGGATTTGTTTTAAAATGCCAAAATTTACTTCTAGTTTTTACTGAAGACACTAATGACTATTTCAAAACCTTTCGTCAAACTTCAGAATTAATTTCTTGGACATACCTTGCCATGTTCTGAATTTTTGTAGTTGCTTCCTCCAGAGCAGCAGCTGAAGCATCATATGTGACATATGAGAACCGAGTCCTATTCTCTTCAATAAATTTTTTTATTTTAATGAAATTTCTCTGAACTCTCTTAATCTGAAAGACAAAGAATGCAAAGTATATGTTAATACCTAAAACAGTTATTGACTAGTGAATGAATTCAAATAACCGGTAGATGACATACATCTTCTATGTACGGTTTTATGGCAGGTACACTAGATAATCCTAACATTCGTTCTTCTAGTTCTTTGACACCATCTTCTAGTTTTACAACATTTTTTACAAAATTGGTTACAGTATCAGCTAGTTGATGAGAATTAGCAATTGCTTGAGTAGCTTCCAAACCAGAAACAGCACACACACTCGTCTTCTTTGATTTTATGACCTCAACAATACAGAACTTTCCAATATCTTTTGTGTTTAAGACATGAGTGCCACAGCAGGCTTCCCTGTTTGAGAAATACATGAGAGTTCCATAACTACTGTTTTGTACAAGATAGGGAAAAATGTAAATACTGTAACACATTCATTGCAAACCTTGAAATAATTTTTTTCCCTCTTTTGATGTCTATTATATGAATATTTTCGACTGGGTATGTTTCATCAGGCACAAGTGTGGTGTAAGGAGGAATTTGCCACATGTTCACTGTGTATCGATTGACTGTAAGTTCATCCGTTATGGCATGCGCAATAGCTTCTTCTAGTTTCCTTGCATCTAGAAAGAGATACAAAATATCGAATAAAACCCCTTCACTGCTGTACTTTTCCTTTAGATAATAACAGGATGAAAAATATCTACCTTCAGCTGTGAACTCTTCCCCATGAAGTGAGTAGGTCATTTTTAAATATTGGTGCTGAACAACACACTTCTCTTGATGAGGTGCATCAAATAACCTTTGCATTTCACCATTGATAAGATGAGCTAATGTATGATTCTTCATAGAATTCATCCTGTTTGCTTCATGTATCTCAGTAAGTACCTCTTCACCAAGAGAAAGACTAAAAAAGAATGTTTTAGAAACAGATTTTAAAATTGTACAATGAAAATTTTGAACTACTGCATACTTAAGGAAACGGTAAAACTGCCTCACCTGCCATTTAAATTCCCAAAGTGAATAACGTGCGCACCAACTTTAGTTACCTCTTTAACTGATAAAGACCGTCCTTTTATACCAGTGCTAAAAAGTATTTCTCCTTCATCAGAGAGCTGGCCTCCAGCTGAATGATAAAAATTAGTTCGATCTAAAATTACCCCACATTCAGTTCCTCCTGAAGCTTCATGTTTTAACTCTCCATTTACCAACAGGCCAACAACTTTGGCAGAGACTGATGGGAAACTGTATATATCATTATATAAGTCAAAATCATATTTGAATGTATCATTTGTCGGTGGGATCTTGGCAGATGAAAGAATTCTAACCAATTTATCTTGTGTCTTTCCTGTTGCCGAAGCTACTTTACTCTGGTACTTGATGGTCTCTAATTTGTTGTCATAACTATCAATATCAAATTTTTTGCCTATGTAAACAGACAGAAAGTTGGTATGCATACAATGCTGAAAGTAGAATGGAAACCATCACTGACATATCGACTTACCTAACATTTTTGCCATTTCTGCAATCAACTCTGTACTCATACCGTGTGATTCAAAGAAATGGAATGCTAATGCTGGTGTGACTTCTGAAGTTTTATTGGAAGTCATTTTACGATAGGCAGCAGCAAGTGCACTTCGGTTTGAGCCAATTTCTAAGAGACTTTCTAGCTCAGGTTTTTCTTTAACAGCTTGCATCCAATGCTTAGGAAATTCTTGTTTAAGAGAACTGTAAATGGCAGCTTCATCTCGAATCACTCTGTGGACCTATATGTGAAAAAGAATACATACTTAAGCAGAGAAGAACAATACTTTGATCAGAGGATGAAAATATACCTTTGATAAATTTCTTCCTATTTCAGGAAAACTGCTGTGAAGGGAATCTGCGACATGATTTGTCAGCTCTACCAAAAGGTTCACATTGCTATTGAAGACCTTGTGAGTGACATTCAGAGATCTACGAAGAACTCGACGAAGTTTGCATCTATAACATAGATTAGAAAAGTTAAATACTGTGGTAGAAGAGGTATAGCAAGAGAATGCTATAAACTTACTCCTGGTGTGGCACAACGCCATCAGCTAGGGCAACTGCAAGAAGGCGAGAGTGGTCAGAAAGAATGCGATATGCACTATCTCTTTCAAATGCCTCGTCAGCCTCATTAAAGGAGCCAGAATAGGCAGGGCATCCTGTTATCTAAAGTTTGGAAAAGTATTATTCTTATGTTTATTTATGGGATGAAGGCATGCTTGTCATAAAAGTTGTAACAATTACCTTATTGATTGCACCCATCAGAGGCTTAAAGAGGTCCGTGTCATAGTTTGACTGTGTACCATTCAGCACAGCCACAAGTCTTTCAAAACCCATGCCTGTGTCAATATGCGATTGGTTTAGGAGATCCAGCTGGCCATGTAAATTCCTACATCAAGAAACTCAAAAGATTAAAATGAATTGAAACCGAAACAAAATATTTGAAAAAATGGAATAGGTGAACTTCCATTTCTTTCTTTCCTTTTTGTAATAGAACAGCGAGTTTCTTAGAGACCACAATATTACCTATTGAACTGAATAAAGACAATATTCCAGAGCTCTGTGAGGTCAGAATAACCAGCATTCACTCGAGCTCCTGCATCACGACGATTAGGAATGTGATCAATATGAATTTCCGTACAAGGCCCACATGGACCAACTAGACCCATTTCCCAGAAGTTTTCTTTGGCACCAAATGGTAGGATATGACTTTCTTCAACCCTGCGATCAAAATCCAAAATATAAATGAAAAAACAACAACATTGGAATATAAAATTTTGTTTGGAATAATTTATAAGGCCTTACCCTAATTGCCCCCAGATATCTTTAGTTTCTAAGTCTGGCTCCAATGACAAACTGCTATCACCAGCAAAGTAAGTAACATATAGACGATTTGGATTGATGCCAAATGGTCCAGTTAGTAATTCCCAAGTCATTCGGCATGCTTCAAGCTGAAAAAAGAATGAATTTTATAAAATATTTATCATTGAATTAAAAATAAATATGTACTAACAAACAATAAACCTATTTAAGAATTTAAGAACACAATACCTTGTTGCAATCACCAAACGACCAGTTTCCTAACATTTCAAAAAAAGTATGATGATATCCATCACTGCCAACAATATCCAAATCATTATGCTTTCCTCCAACCCGAGCACACTTTTGACTATTGGCTGCTTTCAATGCAGGAGGTAGTGTCTGTCCCAAAAGTACAGGTTTAAACTGAAAGGATTCAAAATGATTAACCAAAGCAACGCAACTGAAGATCTACGTGTGTTGAGAATTTTTGCCAAGTTTCAGTTTGAAATGGATCCAGTGAAAACTTCTTACCTGAACCATACCAGCGTTGACAAATGGAATTGTGTCATCACTGATAGGCTTCAGAGGGCATGAACGCACATGAGTGTGATCATTTTCATTGACAAAATATTCAATGAAGCGGTTTCTGATGAATGAAGAGGCGATAGGGGCATCTACACTGTAAAGTCTATGCAGTATACGCTTTGAGTGCCTTGATTTGAAGCGTAAGGCGAACATTTTAAACCATCTGTATGGGTAAAATGCATTAGTTTGAAAAAAACAATAGACCAAAAAGCATTACTACTTGTTAGTTTACAATGCATAAAAGTTAACCTGCGAATACCGAAAGCTGTAATGCCGAATGCTCAAAGTTTTGATCAAAGAAAAACTGGAAAAACTGCCTTACAGCAAAGTTGGGACATCGGACGCAGTCAATGTGGTTAAAGACAACTAAAGCTATGTTTCAAACAATTCCAAAGCAATAAAATAGACAAACATTTTTCTCCATAGCAGGCCTAGCAGCCGACGAATGGTCTGTTTGTATACACCAGAACACTAGGTTAGGAGGAAACTATGGGGAACATAACCTGCCTCACGTGCTTACAAATAGTCAAATAACAAGTATACTGTAAACTGTCACATGATACTAACTCACACAATTATTTATGACTCTTTTCTGAAGTAACGGAAGTAACTACCCATCCATGATCGTTAAGAGAGGAACTTAGGTAGGTTGAGGGTTGATTTTGATCCCGGCAGCTGGACCTGCTGGACCGGAAGGTGCGAGAGGGAGGCGGGTCGAAAGGGGGAAGCGGGTGAGGAGAGGGGGGGGGGGGGAGGGGGAGGATGCTGTGTGGTCCTGCGCCCTGGCGCTCTGTGCGAGACCTTGTTCGTGGTCCTGGCAGGATAAATGCATACCGTTGAATTATTATGAATGACCGTGGTTATTTCGTTGAGTCTTTCCGAACGGTTCGTGGTTTTGGCGGTTGTGGTGTGAAAGCATCGGTGTTAAACTCCGCCCTTGCGCGACCAGTGTGTGTCTTTGATAGAAGAGTTGTCATCAAAGGTCCGGGACGAGGCAAGCGGGAATAAGTTGGTTCAGAACCAACACACAAGTACTTAGGACCGGACCTTGCGGATCCTCTTTTGAACTCGCTTCGCGCAGTTTTGAGAGGCATTTGGCTCGCGGAAACCATAACAGACAGCAGCCTCCAGTGTCCTCGCCAACCCCGAGCCCCTGAGGCACCCGAGACCAAACCCAACAATGGGGCGGGCGCGGGCTGCGCACCCCGCGCGCACCTCGCGCCGCGCATCGCGGGGAGGAACAGCTGACTGTCGCCGGTAAACATTCCCCGCGGCGCCCGAAACTGCCCGCGACGAGGCCGCCCCGGTCGCCGAGGGGTCGCCGCTCACGTCCAGCACCATGAGCCGCTCCAGCGGGGGCGGCCAGAGCCTCGGCAGCAGCAGAGGCCGGGGGTCCCAGGGCCCCGACGAGGAGCCGCTCCAGTCGCCCCTGCCGCCGGCATCCCCCTCGCCGTCGGTCGAGGCCAGGCTCGGTGAGTACCCAAGATAGTGAGAAAAGGGTTTCCGACATCTTTCGATAAGTTGTTCCCCGAAAGCTCCTCAAGGCGTGATTGTGTTTGATGCCCACTTCGTTATCGAGACGACCGCCACACTGAACGCCCCCCGGGCTGACTCCAGGAAACATTAGGCGCCAAGCCCTCCTTTACCCTACACTGCCCGGACCCACTCTGGCGCTCAGGGCAGGGAGGGGCGGGCCGCCGGCCGCACTCAGATGCCCGGCGGGTTGGCCTACCCCGTGAGTCGCAGGCGCTCCGACCGACCGACCCCGCCGATGGGGTTCCTCTTGAGATCTCCGTATCACTTTGCGATCGGCCGCGGAGTCGTGGCGCCCACATCTCAGCTCGATGAAACTTATCTCACCGAGCGGAGCTGGGCTGCCGCGGTACACACAAAACACAGCCCGGCAGTCTCTTCTCCCCGCGCGACACGGCCGGCGGTACTGGCGCTCCGCGTGCTCCGTGGCGGTGTGGGTGGAAATTAGACCCTTTATCGGCAGATGTCGCTTTCTCCAGCCGTCGGGATGAAGAACGGTGTGAGCACCAATTCTACGAGACGCAAGTCGCGAGCTGAAATGGCAGCGAAAGTGACGGTCGTCCTGGGTGCTCAGTGGGGCGACGAAGGCAAGGGGAAGGTGGTCGACATGCTCGCGACTGACGTCGACGTAGTGTGCCGGTGTCAGGTAAGTTTCGATTCTATCGTGTAAAATGAGGAATTAGGGGTTGGGGGCTACAAACCACACTCTTTATCTTTTTTTCTTGGGGAGGGTGGTGCTGGTGGCTGATTGCGACCCCGTCCACCCACATTCGTAGTTACTGTACCGCACAGTCACCACCGGTCATCACTTATGCTCTAGTAAAATCTTAATCCAGCCAGACATCTCTTCTTGTGTTGTCTTTGAATTCCCAGGGAGGGAGCAATGCTGACCACGCAGTTGTGGTGGGAGACAGGGAGTACGTCTTCCACCTGTTGCCCAGTGGCATCATCAACCCCAAGTGCAAGTCTGTGATAGGTACGTGTGGTGTGGATCAGTCAGCGGCGGGAGCTCTATCTGACGCGACCCCCGGCCCAGCCTTCCGGCCTTCCGGATTCCTTTGTGCACATGAGCGGGCGCATTGTCGTTGTACAAGATGCACGAGCACACATTTGCTGAGCTTGCCAAGGTTTTGTCGCCCCATTCTCAAACACGATTTGAGCCCCGGGTGCCCCCCCACCCCTTTCCCCCTACCGTAAGGCCGTATCAAACTGGCGTTGGCGCCCAATCTGCGCTCAGCGGTCAGAGGGGTCGGGTCACGTTGCGTAGGTCGTGTCAGACAGCTCATCCAGACAGTTGCTGCTCTTGTTTTCATTTCTAAATTAACTCGACTCTTTTTTTCATTCGACTCGCAGGCAACGGTGTTGTGATTCACCTGCCCGGACTGTTTGAAGAAATTGAAAACAATGAAGCTAAGGGTCTCACTGGCTGGAACGACCGCCTGCTCATATCAGACCGAGCCCACATTGTGTTTGATTTCCATCAAGTGAGTGTTGTTTTTTGTTTGATGATGATTTATGGTATGGAAATGTTGACCACCCTCTCTTGTTTTATCCGCAGCTAATTTGCTCCTGTATTGTCTTATGATTGCAGCAAGTTGACGGGCTTCAGGAACAAGAAAAGGGGAAAAACTCGATCGGCACCACGAAGAAGGGAATCGGTCCAGCTTACGCATCTAAGGTCACTCGAAATGGCATTAGAATAGTGGATTTGTTAGGTGATTTCAGCCTGTTTTCCGAAAAGTAAGTTACAAACAATTAATCAACTTGAATATTTAAAAAAAATTTAAAAAATTGGGGGACAGCGGATTTTGTAACAACAGTTGTAATTTTGCTTTCCCTAAGGTTTCAAACCTTGGTAGCATACTACCAACGCCTATTCCCTGAATTGGTTGTGGATGTCCCTGCAGAGCTTAAACGGTACAAAGTTCTAGCAGAACGCGTAAGACCTCTGGCATGTGAAACTGTATCATTTCTTCATGAAGCCTTACGTCAGCACAAAAAAATCCTTATTGAAGGCGCCAATGCTGGAATGTTAGATATTGATTTAGGTTGGTGGTAATTAAAACAAAAATGTCTACATTTTAATTTTTTCTTATTAAATAACTGCTCCATGCTAAGACGGTCTTTGTATGCATTGCAGGAACTTATCCATTCGTCACATCATCGAACTGCAGTATAGGTGGCGTTTGCACGGGTTTGGGAATTCCCCCAGTGAGTATTGGAACTGTTGTTGGTGTCGTGAAAGCTTACACTACTCGTGTTGGTGACGGCCCATTCTTGACAGAGTTAACGGATGTAAGTTGGCCATACTATTTTCTTATGTCAAAACTTTCAGTGTGGTCGATTAGGTGACTCCTTACAAATTGCCGTTCCATGTGTAGGACATTGGCGCACTTCTTCAAAGCAGAGGTCATGAAATTGGCAAGACAACCTTCAGGTCAAGACGTTGTGGGTGGTTGGACATACCGCTCTTAAAACATACCACTCTTGTGAATGGCTACACTCAGTAAGTGCCTCGGAATGAGGTGTTTCCTTCAAGGAATGTTGAGACTATGTTGAGGGACGAAGTTGCCTTGGCCGTGCCGTGGTCGCTCTGGCGCGCTCTGGCGTGGGCGGCTCACAGGGCGGGCCGCCGGCTCCACGCACACGCCTGGCGGGCCGGCCTACCCAGTGCGTTGCAGGCGCTATCAATGGCAGCTCAAGTATCGCTGAGAATGGCCGTCGGAACGTACATTGTAGGGACTAACCACGGGGACTGAAAATTAGTATACAATGTTCACCATCTTCTCTCTTATGCAATTTAGGTTGTGTGTAACCAAACTAGATATCCTGGATGTACTACCCGAACTAAAGATTGCAGTGGCCTACAGGAAAAATGGAAAAGTCATTGATTACTTCCCCTCGAGTACAGTTGAACTTGCAGCTGTTGAGGTAGTTTCATTCATATATTCTCAGAGTCTACTTTACTTACGACTTCGATTTGATTTTCCAGGATTTTCTTACCTCTTGTTTTGTGTTTTTTTTTTTTAGGTTGACTATGTGACACTACCTGGGTGGATGACTAGCACTGAAGATGTTAGAGATTTCGAAAAGCTCCCCGAGAATGCAAAGAACTATATTCGGAAATTAGAAGACCTCGTGGAAGTACCGAGTTAGTGATTTTATCTTACCAACCCCTCTTCTCCCGACTCACTGCAAAAATTAAATTTCATACTAATTTGTTCACTTTCTATTTTTCTCACTAGTTCGATGGATTGGCGTTGGAAAGGGGCGTGAGTGCATCATCAATGTATTTTAAATAATATTCAGTCCTGCAATAAAGTGTTTCCCTCCTGAAACCTCGTCATTCATGTAGAAATGGAAAACCCTTGAACACCTGTTGCCTGTTGGTTTCTGTATGGCCTCCACCGCACACTGCAAACACTTTTTAGGAAATTTATTGGACAAATTTCTGTTGTAAAATTCCGACTTGTTTGCACAGTGTCGGTATGGCCACGTCTAGTGAGTATCGAGTCGCGGCGCCCATACTTCCGGCCGTGCGTATGTCCGGTTTATGTCCCGCGCCCACCACTTACCTCCGGCGGGGGCTTTACGCGCACGGCTCAGCCAGCCCCTTTGTGATCCGTTCCGCCCGCCAAACCTCCACTACTTCCGCCACGCCACGCACTGGCCTCACCCCTACCCTCCACTGAATTGATGATCAAAGCGTTTCATTTGTGTCCGTAGACGGTCAATGACCTCCACCTCCCGCTCTCTCGTGTCTCCGAGGGGCGCCACCCGAGGAGGAGTTGTTGGCCCCCAAAGGGTTTCCCTCGGATAAGCCTACAAGAACAACATACTACCTCATTTCTGACTCGCGTCGTGGTCAAGCATCAGGGGCCGTTCACAAACGACGTCACGCTTTTTGGACCTTTTTTTGACCCCACGGTCCCCATTGTCACAGTAAGTCACAACCTGTGACGTCACATTCTCACCACCGGATGGCGCGCCTCGTTCGACAATAGTGATTGCTTCATCACCGCGCGGAGTGAGTAACGGTGTGACGTGTCACAGGGATCATGGCACCCGCACACCGGTTGTCACAATTAGTCACAGATTCGCCTCCCCCCCCCCAAAAAAAAATAAAAATAAAAGCGTGACGTAATTTGTGAATGGTCCCTTATCAGGCACTTCTCTTAATTGTGGAAAATTTAAAAACCGATTTCACGCAGTCTCGACTCTATCGGCCTGCACACACTCTGGAGAGAGTGTGGCCGAGATACCTTCGGTCCCCCTCCGACCTGGTTCACTCAAGTCAAGTTGTCGTGTGTTTGTAAGTCTGTATCAGCTGTTTGTATCACCCACCGTTGAACGGTTCAGCCCGTCGGGGGGCAGGGGGTGGGGTGGGTGCGGTGGGCCCCCGGGGAGTGGTCGGCCGGCGCGTGGGGGAAGGGGGGGGGGGCTCCCCGCGGCGGCCAGGCCGTACCGTACCGTACCGCGGCCAGCGCGCGCCACACTGTCGGCGGCACCGCGTTCGCGACCGCGCGCCGAGCTGAGCGCAGCCGAGCCGGTGAGGTCGTCCCCCGCCGAGGTATCGTATCGTTTCGCGCTCGCGGAGCTGCGGAGCGGGGCGGGGCGGGGCGGGGCGCCCACGGCTGAGCGGCCGGGCACGGGCACCTCCACACCGGCGGTCTGCTCTACTAGGCCCGGCCGCAGCAGCCGCAGTAGCCCCGCCGCGGCGGCCCGAGCGTGCAGCCGCGTGTGTCGCGAGCCGCGGCCGCCTGGAGCTGGAGCAGCTGGAGGGACTCGAGCGAGGTGCTGGGCGGGCTACTGCTCGGAGCAGAGTGCGGCGGGGTGGTCGTGATCGCCACTGCGGCCGCGGTGCTAGAGTAGAGTAGAAAGGGCAGTGAGACAACGTGTTTGCTCATCATCAAAAAATTGAGTTCTTTTCTTTTTCTTACTCGTGTAAGTTAATGCTTACATTCTGAAACTTTTGCCCTCTTCGATTTTTGATAACAGTATGCAGTTTCATTGCTAAATATGAGCTCTGCAAACTGAGACAATGGGTTCTGTTGGGCCGAGTCATCCGCGTACTACTGTACTGAGTCCGTGCATGTCGTGGCGGGGCGTTGTGAGGCGGAGGAAGG
>NW_026267180.1:998479-1002172 GCF_000697945.3 Frankliniella occidentalis
GGTCCATGGCCGCGGGGCTGCAGGCTGCCAGTCGTCACACCTGGCCGGAGGAGAGGGTGCTGCCGGCAGGGGAGGGCAAACGAGGGGAGAGGAGGGGGGGAAGTGGGCCGCTGTCTCGTGCCTTTGGAGCGGTGGCGCGCGCCGTCCCCGCCTCCGTCACATAATTGCGTCGTCTGCTAGTGGCGCCGCGCCGCCCGGCCCGCCCGCACTCTACCGGCCGCTGTCCGCTCAGCTCCGCTCAGCTCCGCTCAGCTGCTCACCCCCCACTTGTCCCGCCGGCGTGCAGGTCGTCGTCGTCTTCGTCTCGTGACCCCGCAGACACTCGTGCTGGCCTTCGTCGGCAGCAGCAGCAACAACGTCAACACTGGCTGCAGCAGACGGCAACCGGCTCGTTCGCCGGTGAACGAGGCGGCTTGTGATTTTCGCGAGCTTATCTGATAAGAAGCATCCACACCTCGCCCTGCGCTGGGCCCGGCCAGCCCTCGGCCATGCCGCACAGCCGCCGCCGCCGCCGCCAGCCGACACTGCCCACCGCCGGTGACGGCGTCCTCGGCACAGCAGACGACGGCGAGGTGCGACGGCCCGGGAGCCCCCCCGCCGCAGTCTGAGCGCGCGGCCCGGCCCGGCATCACTCTGACGCGCTGCTCCACGCTCAGGCATGGCGCGCAGGTCGTCCGTCTCCTCGGTCAGCTCCGAGAAGCGGCTCGGTGAGTACGGCGGGAGGGCGGAGGGCCGGTGCCCACTGGGTCTGGAGGTGGGAATATGGAGAGGGAAGGGGGGCGCCGCGTTATCGTTGTCTTCGGAGCTGGACGATGACGACGACGACACACTGGGGTCTGTCTGGGTCCAAGCGACATCCGGTTAGCAGCCACGCCACGCACAAGACACTCGCTTCAATCATTTACTTTCACGGGTTTTGGATGGGTTTCGTCGGTTTCGCTCCCCTCTGTCTTTCTGTCCCCCAGCAGTTGTGTCCCCTGCCGAATGAGCTCTTCTATCTTTTACCGAAGTGGGAATTCCCCAGACGCCCCCCCCCCCCTCCCGGGTGCGCTACGACTGGCAACATAGCCCGGGGGAGATTATATTTTGTGCATGGCTTTGCAACGGCTGAAAAAAGCAGGAAAAAGCGCCATGCAATGAATAAAAAAACAAAACTCCAACGATACACAAACCTAACGACAGACGTGAGGGCCATAGTTCTGAGCTGTAGATAGCGAGGAGGGGGGAAGGGGAGACTTTGGCTTCTAGTAGAGACAGTCTCTTGAGGACTGTCTGAAAACGAACAATCAAAACACTCGTTACTTTTAGGAATGATTGGACGTCTTTTAGGGGTGATACCTTTATCTGTATCTTATCGCTCTGCAAACGCGGATGTGACGCCTAGTTTAACAGAATTAAACCAACGAAAACACACGATTTTTCATACACTGGAAACGCAAGTGTGTGAATGTCGCTCACTCGTAGGTGAGCGAATTCGTACACTTACGGGGGTAAAGGTGTGAATTTTCTGGGAAAAATTCACACGTTTACCCCCCGTTAGTGTACGAATTCGCTCACCTACGAGTGAGCGACATTCACACACTTGCGTTTCCAGTGTACTCCCCAAAACATTAATAATAGATCTTTTGACTTTTTCAGCAGTGAATATTTTTAAAAATACAACAGGTAGTGCAGCTCCAAGCGCATGTACAGCATGTACTCTCCTCGAGGTGGGACGTTGTCCTTTTTTTAGCGTTATCTTCTTTGTTTAAGTTATCCTAGTGGGGGCGTAATCCGCACATGATATCGCTGATAAAACGTGCGTCCGGCTCCGAGCCATATGGTCAAGTGCGCGCTTACGGTCGCCATGGGGTTTGACGCAAACGATTTGGCTATCGCAGTGATCCTTTGGGGACAGGAAAAATAATAATTGTGATTGGGCAACCGGCGTAGCTCACTGGAGGAAACGGGTAATCTCTTCGACGGCGGATTTCAGCAACGTGTGTGGTAGAGATGAGCGAACATGTTCGCATTCGATCGAACTCGAAGGAACATCGAGCTGTTTGTGCCACACGAACAGATGTTCGTAGGCGAACAGATTTGAGGTATGTTTCAGAAAGACGAGTCATATAGGGGTGCAATTAAAGGGGCAATGCCAGGTTAATACATACACCGATAAAACAAGTGTGCATAATTTAAACACCGACGTGTGCACGTTATGATGTTGCACATTACATGATGTGCACTATTTTAAACGTTTGCCAAACGTTTAAATTCTGCACACTTGGCACTGCGTTATTCTTGGATCGGGCGTCTGAACTACGTGCGAGACTGCGTGCCTCTCAGTCTAACATTTTCGGAAGTGTCGAAAGTTTAAACACCAATTGACGTTTAATATAGTTAGACACTACAATGTGTTGAGAAAATGCACACTAAAACTTCAACATCAATTGACGTGCAACATTAAACACTTGTTTTACCAGTGTGGCTACAATTTTAAACGTCAATGTTGGGTCGTTTTTATAACTCCTAAGAAAAAGACAAATTGTAATAATTGTTCGTGTTCGGATCGACTTTGAACATTACATTGTTCGGTTCGAAGAAAGATATGCATGTTCGTGTTCGTTCGAAAATTTTTATACCAAATTTGTTCGAGTTCGTTCAAATTCAAACTGGTCTGTTCGCTCATCTCTAGTGTGTGCGAGTGTGTGGTTGTGGGTACCGGTGTGAAAAAAACTACGATTCAAGGACAGTTTTAAACTCTAAATTATAGTAAATTGTTTAAAACTGTTCATTGCTTTTATGGTAAACTGTATGTGACACGGAATCAGGATGACGTCGATGTTTTACTATAACGACTGTAGGCTTTGCTGACAGTGGAGCGTTCGGCGCGTGAAACCATAACAAAGGCCCCGGCCAGCACCTGACCGGCTGCGAAAACCATAAACACGCCAACCGTACGGAGACTTGCCCGCGACATTGCCCCCCCCCCCCCTCCAACCCCCTCCTCTCCCACGCACGGCGCTAACCAGAGCGGCGTCCATTGTGACAGCGAGCTCGTATGACGTGTCGAGCAAAGCGAGAGGGAACGCCGAAGGTGCCGCGCCGCGCTGCAGTCTCACGGCCAAGGCCGGCGAGTACCGCCGCGGCCACGGCGTCGACAACGGGAAAGCAGGCAATCAGCTACGATAAAAAGCATCACACAGTTGCATAAACCCAACTGTCGACGTATTGGTAACATTGGCGCTCACAAGAAAGCGCACCTAGAAGCACGCATTAGAGCAGTGTGCAAGTCGTAAGACTGTTAAATAAAACTCGGGAAATACCTAAAGGTATTTGTACTTCTGAGACGATAGGGGCCACGGGGTGAAAAACTGGTCGAAAAAGAGCTTGACGTGATGTGTGAACGTACCCTAAGTGAGTCTTCTTGAAATCCCATGAAATTTCTGTGTGCCTACCGTGTCGAGAGTGCACAGCGACCAGAATACCCTTCTTTGGACGCCTAACCTGATGAGAACAAGTATCGTGTGGCATTGGACTTAAAGCCAAACGTCCTAGGGTTTGCACAGTGCAGGCGATCGTGTTTGAACCTGCTTTGGAGATGGCTGATCATCTGCACTGCAGCGCGCCTAGTGGGTAGCCAGCGTGAGGGACTGCAGCGCACGGGTGCGCAACGGGACTGCCCACCTCCCAGGCGCTTAGCCTCCGGGTAGG
>NW_026267180.1:1012962-1017683 GCF_000697945.3 Frankliniella occidentalis
TGAGAGGTTGGTTGAGTGAGAGGTTGGTTGAGTGAGAGGTTGGTTGAGTGAGAGGTTGGTTGAGTGAGAGGTTGGTTGAGTGAGAGGTTGGTTGATTGAGGGGTTGGTTGATTGGGGGGTTGGTTGAGTGAGAGTGTGGTTGAGTGAGAGTGTAGTTGAGTGAGAGTGTGGTTGAGTGAGAGTGTGGTTGAGTGAAAGTGTGGTTGAGTGAGGATGTCGATGAGTGAGGATGTGGTTGAGTGAGTGGATGAGCTAATGGTTTGCCCTCACGCATGCAGCGGTGCGCGATGGCGACCCCAGCCGCATCCTGCAGCCCACCGACTCGAGCGGCCAGCAGTGCGGCGTGTCCCCGGCCGTGTCCAACAAGCCGTACTTGCTCTTCTTCGACCCGTCGCTGTGCGCGCGGCCCACCGCCAACGTCCTGGTCAACGGCTGCGCCTCGCCCAGCGCGTGCGTCGCGAGCTGCCCCAAGGAGGAGTTCTACGCCCCGAACTACTACAAGCAGGCCGCCCTGAGCGGGCCCCCGCCCATCTGCCTATTCCAGCAGAGCTCGCCCACCACGGGCGCCGAGCTGCGCAAACTCGTCGAGAGCAACAAGTGCGCCAAGTGGTACAAGAAGACCATCGCAGGTGCGTACGGACCATTACCTCTGGAATAAGCAATGATTGATAATTTTCAACACACACTCCTGCAATTAATTTGTAGTTTTACTCCAATAGTTCTGGCTCATAAGGCTAGTCTTTGCCGGACTAGTTTTCTTCATTACTTGATTGTGACATTCCTGTGCTATAGATTCAGCACTTCCAAGTGCATTGGAAATCTAGAGCGCAGTCAGTTGACCTTGTGATCTACTGTCGTCTAGTACCACCTACCCCTCTAAGCTCCTGCCCTAACGCTGGTGGAGAGTTTTGTATATGGCTGCTTTTGTCCCGTTTTCTAGTCGTGTGCTGAGTTTGACAGATAATTACCGAGAGCGTAAAGATTTGTGTCAAATAAATACTGGCAAAATTGTGTGCCGATTCCGCTCCATATTCCCCCGCTTGGGGCAATGCCTTTATTCGTCTAGTGTGTGTGTGTGTGTTGTGTTTGATTGAGCGGCTTTGTCCACCACCGCGTTAGCAGTGAGTGCGGGTGTGAGACGTTTGGACTGCTTCCTTGTAGTGGACGGGCGCTGCGTGCTGGCCGGTGCGATCGAGACCAGGGACTCGCTCACCATCAGGCTCGTCCAGGAGGGCTTCTGGAGGCTGCACACCATGGTTGTCAACTGTCTGTCCCTTGTGTGGAACCGGGAGGACGTCCAGCAGGTAGAGATGCTGCATGGGGGCTTGAGCATGAGAGCATGTGCACGTCTGTGAAATAGGGTGTGGGGGAAAAACGACGTTTTCTATCGCTTCCTTTTTGCGTTTCTGTGCTGCTGCTTTTGTCGTCTGCGCGCACTCGGAGTGGTCGACTGACGACTTTGTCTGTTTGCTTCACGTGTTAATCATCTCCAAAACTTTGCGCACCTATCCCACTTTTCACTCCTTGCCGAACCCCTCCACTTAGCCACACACGTCGCCGGCACCGACAGTACCACACTCGGCCGTCGACGACTCTTATGCGATGCTGGGAAGTTCGGTGCGACGTGTATTGAACGCAGTATTTGCACGTTACCCCTCTGCTTGTAGTGGGCAAGTTCTGTGTCCCCGACGTGATGGGGTTGGGGCCGAATCAGCCTCTCGTCGTGGACGGCCAAGCCATCGGCTCTTCGGTTGAGGACGTCACGAAGGGCGGCAACATTATGATGGCGCTGCAGAGGGCGTACGAGGTAAAGCCGTCGGGCCCGGAGGGGGGGGGGGTAAACGAGGGGGGTTTTACTCCAAGAAAACGTGAACAAAGTACTCCGTATTAGGGACCATCCTGAAAGTACGTCCGATGTTTTTCTAAGATTTGTTCAGCGAAAAAGGAAAATGAGCGCCTGCAAGGCTCAAGGTAGGCCAGCCCGCAGAACACACATGCACTACATACGAGGAGTTGCCTACCCACCAGGCGCTCCGAGAGCTTGCACAGGATGAACTTGGCAGTTTTGGAACAGCGAATCATGGACGTACTTTGTGGATGATCCCTTACAATGTATTACGCGGTATTACGCCGGTATTACATGGAAAAAATTACCATTTTAAAGCATATTTTGATATTTTTCGGTATTACATTGTGCGTAATACCGTGTAATACCAAGGTCAGGTGTATAGGGTATTACAGAAGGTAAAACCCCCGCGGCGATAACGCACCGCAACATATCGAAAAGATATATACAGATGGCGATAGTTATTTTGGAAGCCGTCGGTTTCTATGCGTTCCAATTCGACCTCCTCCTGTTCGTCGTCTCCAGTAATAACAGTCTGTTCTTCCATTGGCAGGCCGGTGAGAAGGTGGTGTCGGACATCGTGCAGTCGTACTCTTTCATCATCCTGGGGCTGGCCGTCGCCATGGTGCTCTCCTTCTTCTACATCCTGCTTCTGCGCTGGGTCACGGGGGTCATGGTGTGGAGCTCGATCCTCCTGGTCCTGGTGCTCCTCGGTGTCGGTGAGTACACGGCCCCCAAAGCCCCCCGAGAGCCTGCCCCGGTGCTGACGGTGTCCTGACCGCCACCCTCTCGCCCGCAGGCCTGTACGCGTGCTACGCGTTCTGGGCGCAGCTCAAGGACGGCAGCACGGTAGCGCTGTGGGGTGACGTGCCTGCCGAGTTCCGCGGCATCCTGGACGACCCGACCACGTGGATGGCGTTCATGATCGTGCTGGCCATCATCCTGGGCGTGCTGCTGCTCATGGTGCTCTTCCTGCGCAAGCGCATCTCGCTCGCCGTCACCCTCATCGAGCAGGGCGGCAAGGCCGTGAGCAGCATGACGTCCACCCTGTTCTTCCCCGTGGTGCCGTGGGCGCTGCAGGTGGCCGTCGTGGCCTACACGGCCACGGTCGTGCTCTACCTCGCCACCTCGGGCGTTGCCATCTACAAGACGCACGGCCTGAACGACACGAGCTGCACTTGCGTGGCGGTGAACATCAATGTAAGTCTGAAAAAGGGGGGGGGGGGGACTTCCCCGGACTCCCTAGCTCCCCATGCCAGGGATCCGTAACTTATCATAACGCGAATGAATGATAGTTACTCAACGTAGCCAAACACATGTCAAATTAAAATTGAAGTTATCGATTTTGAAATACATATATGTCCGTTTTTAATCGTACATACTGTGAGGAAAAGTTGGATAAGTCCAATAACTGACTTATTTCCAAGGGACTAAAGTCAAAGTTACAAGTTCTAACTTAACTCTTAAAATAATGTTAAAGGCAGTTAAGTAATCAAGTTACGGACCCCTGCCCCCTGTTCCATTGAAATCAGTGTTTAAAACTAAATCTTGCTTTTGCAGAGGGATGGCGTTGATTGCATTCCCAGTAACTTTAACCACGAATGTTCAAACTGTATTGCCCAAGGAGCTTCTTGCCAATTTTTCCGATATAACCCACCAGACTACACGAAATGGCTCCATGTGTTCAATATATTTGGTGCTATATGGACACTATTTTTCATATCGGGCATGGCACAGATGATTCTGGCTGCCACCTTTGCTACTTGGTACTGGACTTTCCACAAATCTGATGTGCCGTTTTTTGTATTAACTCGATCATTTTTCATGTCAATTACGTAAGTATTTTATTTGGATACAACTGCTTGTTTGAAAACCATTATCAATTTACCTCTATTTCACGATTTTGTTTAATTGCAGCTATCACACTGGCACTGTGGCATTTGGTTCTTTGATCATTTCTATTGTACGTTTTATACGACTAATTCTTGATTATATTGAAAAGCAAGCAAAGCAGTACAGTGATAATTCAGTAGCAAAATGTGTCATGTGTTGCTGCAAGTGCTGCTTTGCTTGTGTAGAAGGTTTTCTTAAATTTATTTCCCGCAATGCATACATCATGTGTGCAGTCCACGGGAAAAACTTCTGTGCTTCGGCTAAAGATGCATTCAACCTTCTGATGAGAAATGTGATAAGAGTAGTAGTTATTGATAAGGTGAGATTGAACTCTTGCCATTTCAGATCAGATATAAGTCACATCTCACCATTGTAAATTTATTTATGGTTATTTTTACAGATTACGGACTTTGTTTTCTTCATGGGAAAACTCCTTATAACAGCAGTAGTTTGTACCGCTGTGTATTTCAGTCTGCGGCAATGGCCTCCAGACCCTAAACTGAACTACAATGCAGTACCAGTTACTGTCACTGGTGTAGGGTCTTTCCTCATTGCCAGTGTTTTCTTTGGTGTATACAGTGTGGCAGTAGATACCTTATTTTTATGTTTCCGTAAGTTTTACACAGACAGTCTTCTTTTTTCTCAGATTCTATTTAAATGTTGTATCAAAGTTAATCTTACACCTTTTATTTCACAGTTGAAGACTGTGAGCGTAATGATGGTACAGCAGCAAAACCATACTACATGTCTCCAAGCCTCATGCGTATCTTTGGCAAGAAAAACCGACGAGACTGATTGTGTACATGTTACAATAACAAAGCCCCCAAGTCGGGGTCAATCGTTCAAGTGCTTGTGATGTTCTGGTACACAAAGGTACTGTCAAAAATGTGATTTATTTTCCCCTTTTGGTACTTAGCAGAGAATGCTAAGTACCAGTGTAATGTGATTGTTAAAATTGTAAGTTTCATATCATATTTCATGT
>NW_026267180.1:1017733-1021925 GCF_000697945.3 Frankliniella occidentalis
GAGGGACTGCAGCGCACGGGTGCGCAACGGGACTGCCCACCTCCCAGGCGCTCTCCCGTGGGCTCGGCGGCTATCGCGTTACGCGCATTGCTCTAGCGGTCTGTCGTTTTTTTACCCTATCGTGTGTACCCCCCCCCCCCCCCCTACTCGGGCCGGGCATGCACCTGGCCGTATCTCTGTCCATCTACTGGTCAGGTCCCCAATCAGCCTGCACACCGCACTATTGCCCTCGGAATACAACAACCGGACGATTTGCTTTTATTGTTTGTCTGGGGCGCCTGGTGGAAAAGGAAGGGGGGGGGGGCGGTCGGCACTGGGGACTTGGCCAGTCAGGATGATAGAAAGAACGGCATGGGGGGGGGGGCAAACTCCCCCGTCCTGAGGGGTGGCTCAGTCCCGCAGAGAGGGAGAGAGAAGGAGAGAGCAGGGAGATAGAGAGAGACGACGCGACGTCAAAACGACAAACGGGACGTGCGATCGATTTCACGTTTCACCGTGGCGGTGCCGGCCGATGGCAGGGTAATGAATTGGTTAGCTAGAGACGTGGCGCGGCGGCGCGGGGGCTGCACGCGTCGCCTTGCTGCCCCTGCGCTGCGGGGCTGCGTCCGGACGACTGAAAGAGGAGCGGGGCGGGCGGATCAGACATGCGAGGGTGCTGCGGACGCGTCCCCAACCTGGCGCGCTCGCCTGCCACCCCAGCGACCGGCGGCGGTGTGTCCCACGGGCCAGTCTGGGATGTCAGACCGGGGTCAACGACTGGCACACATATAACAACTAAAAATGTGTCACGTAATGCACGTTATTGAAACTTGCGCTCAAAGTAGATGATTGGTACAAGCAACGCGTCTTGTGCAGTGTTTATACCCCATCAGTGAAGTGGGACGCATTGGAAACTCTTTTGACGCACTTCTCTCATCAATAATTTTACGCACAGTCACCAGGGTGAAAACATCGCATTTAAAGGTAGGGAGATATGGTGATAGAGTTTATGGTTGTATTTTCCATTTGACGAGGCTTGCCAGGGCGGAAGCGAGTTGGAAGGCTCTCGTTTGTAAACCGTTGTTGAGCGGGAAGTTTTGAAACCGTGTGTGAGTCGGCGCTGTCGGTGCGTTCAGTAATGACGATCCATTTGTCCGAGTCCTGCGATCACCCCATCAGGGGCCGAGGCACTTCCGCGGGAGGGGGCGGGCCGCCCCCGGGCCACCCCCGGGCCGTGGACCCCCACACCCCTCCCCACCGCCATTGACGAAGTCATTTGCGGGTACCGATACCTTCACCCGACAAAAAAGAATCCCGATGACAACTATATAATTTGAAGTGAACCTCCTGTACGCCCGGGGGTAGAATCCATACGACGGAAAGTTTCAAGGCAATAAAGTCCCTAATTCGCGAGGAGTTTCAGGAGTCTTTAGTTTGATTTATTAATTTAGGGCTTTCTTCATGCACCCGGAAATTGTCGGTTCAGACAGACATACTAACAATATCAATGATTATTTATTTAAGCCTTTTTAAAAGGAATTGGACTCTAGAAACGAAGTAAAGCATTTTATATACCCAAGCAAATACCTCTGTGAAATAGCTAATGTGATTTTGAAAACTTTGTGCCAGAATCAACTTTTCGTTTTCCAGCGGTGGTGTGTCGGGCGGGGTTGGCGCGGTCAATAACCTGGGAGAGATTTACAAACGTTAGTGTATCGAGGGGAGGGGTGGCGAAGGGGGTGTATTCATGTGTGAAAGGTGGAGCCGCGCCGGGGTGGGGAACATGTTGTCGGAAGCGAAGCAGGAAGTTAGCTCGGGCTTCCATTAGCTTATTTTACGCACAGAGGTTTAACCCCCGACACCCCACCCCCCCCTCTCCTCTACCGGGCACTTCTAGCGGTATGTCAGTCCGTGTATGAGCGAGTTTAAAAGCTTACTTTACCGGGATGAAAAAAAGCCTTCCGTGTGGGTGTGAGTAAGGGCTCTGAAGTCGGAAGTGAAGCCTGTCCCACCCTCTCGACGCCTCACTCTGGCCTATGCGGACAACAAGCGCCTCTTAGGCGGTCACTCCCCCCGTCCCCGCAGCCAGCTGTGAAACTACCGCGCGCCCACCCATGAGCATTCCATTTGACACACCCCACCCTCTCCCCATCCCCTCCACTACTATTTTCCGGACGCATGGAGGCTTAATTCGAGAGAGTGGTTGCCCCGATTCGGTGTGCCATCGGGGCCTAAGCGACGCTGGCGGTTTTGACGGTTCTGACAACCAACGCGCAGCAACAATTTTCAAAGCTTGCGGTGAATTTGACCCTAAGGTACGGTGGCCCTGCAGCACTGTAGCTTACGGTAAGTTTTCACCGTCCGTAAACTACGGTCAATGTCACTGTAAGCTACTGTAAATGTCTCTGTACTCTGTAAGTTACGGCCAATCAAGGCGCATCACTTTAGCTTACAGTGATTTTCACGGTACCTTACACTGACATTGACCGTAGCTTACAGTGAAAATCACCGTCAGCTACAGTGCTGCAGGGTTCACTGTACCTTTCGGTTAAGTTCACCGTAAACTTTCAACACTTGACATGGCGGAGGCGACGGCGACAACATCCGCGTCACCACCATCTGTCACACCTTTGAGGAGTGAGACGTCGCTCGTTACCATGCGCGTCCACACCCCTCTCCCCTCTCTGATCATATACACGGGACAGTATTATGGTGATTACGGAGTGATTCAGACCCGAAATCGAACTCGCTCCCTGGGGGGTGGGGGTTGCAGACGGTGTGCGTTGGGGCCAAGGGGTGCGGCCCCCTGCCTCACCCCTCTCTGCTCCCCCCCCCCCTTTACACGCACGCACACACGCACACGCACGGTGTTGTGAGATTCATTGTAGCCCCGGGTCGATGTCACACTCGCTGACCGTTCTATAAAATATGCAAACGAAAGCTGATGCAGTTCTACAGATCATATAGTACACCATATGTAGTAGGACTTTCACAAGATGTGGTGACACTAATCTGAAACTGAAATCATGACGTGGAATCGTAAAGCTTTAATGTGAATGAAGTGCGGCTGCCAGACGTTTTTGGGCTCGAATATCCCAGAGCGAAAACTTCGCTTTGATCAGCATAAAAAGAAATAATAAAATCAAATCATACATGATGACAGTCGCAAGCTATAATGCTCCCATAAAATGACACGTGTCAAGCGGCAGTTTAGCCTCGAGTTTAGCACGTTTCCCATGTTCTCGCGCTGTGCCTGCTGTGCTGCGTAACGGAACGGCGCACTGTTCCTTGCAGCCTATGGTCGGCTCATGTGGTCGAGCGTGAATTTCGTTTGTTTAGACTACTTTTCCGAGAGATCCGAATCGAGCGGTATTTGCCGAGTCGGTGAGCAATGAGTGTTTGGAGAGTGTGGCCGCACGCGCGCACCCCACCGGGGGGGGGGAGGGGGGAAGGCAGTGGCCACACTCTGGTGGTGTCCAAAACTCTGCCAGCGACACCGCGCACAACTTCAATGCCGATGGAATCATTTCGAACACGGTGTTGGCTGCGGCAGGGTGGCCGGGCCGGGCCGAGCGCAACAAGTGGCCGCGACGCCTCGAGAAGAGGTGCCCCTCGACTGGTCGGGTCGACTGGTCGGGTCAGTGGACCCGGGCCGAGACGGCGGGACCAAGGACTCGTGTGGCGTCCCAGCCGGCTGCAGCGACAGGGGAGGTGCGAGTCGAAGGATGCGAGTGAGACGAGACAAAAACCGCACGACGGGGGAGATGATTAAAGGCCGATCTGCGGAGCGTTTACCATTCATGACGTTCTTGTGGCATGCTAGCGCCCGCGACGCAGAGACTCGTCTGTACTCGGCATGGAACACCCTTCCCTCAGTTCCTTACGAACAGCAGTGTTCGTATTGCGAAGAATTGGGTTTGTTACGTAGAAATGATCTTAAGCAACCGTATTACGAACGATTTTCCTTCATATTACGAACAGCCCCCGTTCGTAACACAAACCAGGCTCTTCGTAATTCAAACAATTAATTTGTTTGCACTACGAAATGCTCCAAATCCTTTGTACGTTACGAAGAGCAGCTGTTCGTAAGAAACTTGCAGTGAAGTGCCCAAGCTTGCTCATTGTGAGTCACTCTTTTGTCTTCCATGAAGAGCTGTGTGCGGCCCGCTGACGGCTGGGACCGCCTCGGCCCTGTCAGGCGTCAGACCCGCCC
>NW_026267180.1:1028590-1029150 GCF_000697945.3 Frankliniella occidentalis
TTATTAGTATAATAAACTTAGGCTTTCCAGTCAAGTTAAGGTAGCTCAGACAATATTACTGCTGGGCAAAAGCATGCCTGTAGCCTGCAAACAACAAGGATAACTTGGAGTTAGCTTAAAAGCTAAAGCCAAATTTTCTTATAAATTAAGTGGAGAGAGGAATTTGGAGGTACCTTCAATATTTATCCACATAATGCTCCTAGTGACAGATTGCAGAAAGAAACAAAAGACACACTTACCTCTAAATATGACAATCATAGATTACAAAATGGCCCCCCAGCTTTAAAAAATTTACCATAGTTGATATCTAGAAGAAATGAAGTCCTAAGAAATGATGACATCAGACATCAGCCTTAAAGCACTGTCACTTATTATAAACAGGGTGGGTAAGTAAATGTGGTAAATGTCACTGCCGTCCTATTTTAAAAAGTCAATTCTACATTGCACACCCCAAATTTCCGTTCAGCAAAACTACAGTATTAATATCATGATCTTGGTTTACAATGGACATGGGTACCATAAAAAAAAGAGACCCTGTTGCTTATACTACTAATATAATA
>NW_026267180.1:1030031-1034340 GCF_000697945.3 Frankliniella occidentalis
TTTTGAAACAGAAAGTTTACATATTGATGAAAAATCATTTCATCACATGTCATTCCGAGTTTGCACGGTAAGAATGTGAATGTTCTCTGCTGGTAAAAGAAGTGTGCAAAATTTGCACACCAACGTGTGCAAGTAATGATATTGTACATTACTCGTTGTGTAACTGAAGTTGCACACTTGTTTGGTGTAGAAATTTTAGAAGTTTTGTTAGCGTTTAAATCCTGCACACTTGGATACCCACAGATTTTTTGCTATCAATAGGAACCATCATATGGTTTGCAGCTTCCATACTTTTCGGAAGTGTCGAAAGTTTCAACAACAATTGACGTATAACCTAGTGGTCGTCCTGGACTCTACCGGGTGTAATTGTGAATACGCAGCAGTGTTGCGGGTTTGCCTACTCTTTACGCCCGCAAAATATCGCTAGTTAGACCGGACGTTGTGATATTCGCGTTACCCGTGAAAAGTTGCTCTAGAAACAGCAGGAAAAGACTCGACTTTCCCAAAGCGAGGCCTTTTGGAGGCATATGGAGCGTAATCAGAATGTGTGAAAATGCCCTGAAATGTTGACACAACGCTGTCCCACTGCACGATACGGGAGAGAGGGAATCATGCAACAGTTACTCGAAACTGCAAAACTCACGCGAGGCAAAAGCCAACCCTGCTCTGTATGTACACGCCAGGCGCCAGCCGCACTGGTCTCGGTCATGGCCTTCCGGTGGTCCATCATCCTGGTGGCGCTCATCGCGCGCCAGGCAGACGTTCTTGGCAAATCCTTCAACTCTTTCGCGGTATGTTTGGGAAATCCTATTTTCAACAGTGTCTTTGTCGTTCTACTTTCCGTGGTAAACGGTTTTGTTCTGCGTCTCCTCCGGTATACAGGGCCCTTGGATTGGTTACGTCGATCGCTTTTACTTGTGCGAAGAGCCCAATCACCCGCTCCCGTGGAGATGGCATCTGCGTGGAACTCACTTCAATCCACAAAAACCTACAGAACTACAACTACTTACTGGAAACATGACGTTTGAAAAGGAACCTCTTGATGATAGCACATGGGTAAGACATCGATTGTGGATGGTAAAATAGATTGATAAAAGGCGGGATACTGGAGATGAATACATTTAGCTAAACCATCTTTGTTGTATTAGATAAAAGTACTCATGGCTGTTTGGACAAATAACCAATGGAAGGAAAACTCTTTTATCTTCCATTTTAAAGACAAGGGATGCACGGCTATTAAAGAAAATATGGCTGGATTTTACGAGATTTTTTTTAAGAAGACAGAAACTCAGGGCGCGTGCATAATCAAACCAGTAAGTAACTTATCTGTAAGTCTCCTCTGCACTGGTAAAACAAAGGTAGGATACCGCACCTTTCTTTTCCATTGTGGTAATAAAGTTAGGGTATTTTTTAGAGATAGAATTTTTCGCAGAAGATTGAAGTAGCTGATGAAGTTGACTCAACGTGTTAACAATTTGTCTTTAGTCAGAAGAGAGAAGGAAAGGAAAAATGACTCACAAACTTATCGGCCGTTAGCGACCAATCACAACGAGCTCTGCCACTGGTGTAAATTCTATCAGGATTTCCTGATCGCATTGCAGTGCCCTGATTCCTTATCGTATCCAAAGTTTCTGATAGTTTCCTCGGTGATGGTTAGTTTCTGTTTGTTCCTTCAAAACCTTATGGTATTATCTAAATTTTTTGATGGTGTTTTTTTTCCCTGATCGTAAAATTTCTGATGGTGGGCCATCAGGATAATTTCTAATTTCTGATGTTATTTTTCTGATCGTACGAACATCTTTGATGGTTATTTGACATTTTCTGATAGTTCTTTTTAGTACCATCAGAAAATGATGTTTTCCTGATCTCCTCGATGAAGCAAATGATTGGCCTGACGAAACTTTGCCCCGCACGGTAAAACGGCTTTGTGTGGCAGAGGATCACATACTTTATCGTTTCCTTACATAAAAACAAAATCACCTTTATCACCCCGTGATTTCTAGGAGAACGGCTAAAGATAGGACAATTTTGACACCACCATTGTGCTCAGCGCTGAAAGTTTAGACGGGTGCTGTACAATCTTGGCTCTTGCGCGGTCCTACCGCTGACTTACTTCACCTTTAAAGATGCTACCATCAAAGACATTTACCAGTAGTATACTAACCTTCATTCTTCGTTTCCCATCAGAACGCAATCACCATCAGAATTTTACCATCAGAACCCAACTTTACTATCAAAACAATACCATCCGGCTAAAATCTATCAGGAACGTCGCATTTTCTATCAGGAATTAGACAAATAACTGATCTACCTATTTTGATGGTATTTTTCTTTATTGTAAATCTTCTGATGGGATTTACACCAGTGTGAGCTGTTTCGGCTTTCAACACAATAGAATTTTCATTGTAAACGCTGTGATTATTTTTTTTACAGGGAGTTTACGAGGTCAACAACGCCCCAATAAATTGGAACAATCCAAATGTTCCAGTAATGATGTACGGTCGCTATAGGCAAAAACTTTTCGCTGGCAAGAAAGACAAAGTCAACCAGTGCTTAGTAGCAGAATTAAGGGCGATCCCTAAACTCGCATACAGTCAAGGTCCCTAAATCTGGACGAAGAAAAACTCCTCTATCTTCTGTAATTGTGGGGCCATAACAAATCGCTGGGGATTCTGCAGGGTGGTGCCTTCCCTCATGTTGCTGTACCGGATGCAGGCGTGTGCCCGGGTTGCATACTCGCACGGTGCCATAAGGTGCCGCGGTGAGCGAGCGACGGTAGGCAGGCCCGGCCGCACGCCTGCATGTAACAGTATACGTGCCACAGCCTAAGAACTGTGCGTGGTTTTGCCAGCTGTGCGTCCTTTGACGGAGTTGCGTGGTTTCGCCAGCGCCAGAGCTCAGTGCGTGCTTTTCATAAATGATACATAGAAGCAAAATTATGTCTTACCAACAGTACTGTCACACATTTTCTGCAACTGGATTAATCCCCTGAAATGTAGGTAACAAAATTTTGTCAGGTAAAATTTTGGAAAAAATACGATTTTGTTTGACTTTACTTTCGTTTTATGAAATTTTCTGTGAAAGAAATAATTCCATGCATAATTAATTAACGTTTCCATAATGTTGACACTTTGACGTCTCGCCTTCGAAAAGTGGCCGTATAGGTTTTAGCCTGCCCTATAGTAACACAAAACTGTCACGCATAGTGTAATTTTTTCAATCGGCCAATTATTGTGACGATAACAAACATTTAAAAGTTCCAAAATTTCACTTTTTGCACCATTTCCCCATGTTAAACTTTGACAGCCTGGCGGGACATTTTCCCGCGGTCCGATCAGGTCGCCTGTAGGCTCGAAAATCTTGTATTTTGACGTAGCACTACAGGCCCTCGCGATTTCAAAACTTCCTGTAAAACGCCGTCCTTTAACATCACACGCGGTACCACAACGATCAGTTTACATCTTAAAGTTCCGCTGTCGCGTGCAAAAAATATTGTTTTGGTCTAAACTTACTCATCAGACAGCCAAGAACTATTTTTAGGTAAAGCCGATTGAGATTTCGACCCACTATAGCCAATCGCATATTTCCTCATTTTCTGGGTACACTCGTTGATCAGCCTTTACTGACGCCCTCAGGTGGTGCGACTCATGCTGATCATTACATAGTCCGATCAAGTCACGTCACGTTTGTCTACAGCACTCGTACCGGTCAACGACACATTGATCAGCCAAGCTATCGAATCGAACTGACCAAAGAGAACGCCGCGTACAGCGTGCAAACAGGAAGAGATAAGACAGCGAAGTGCGGTGGCAGATACGTGCACTGGAAACCCAAGAGTGTACTTGACAAAGTACACACTATCTCCTGCATACTTGCCAAGTACATAGAATTTCCTGCATACATGTAGGTATGCAGCAGATTCTGCATTCAAGTACACACTTGGGTTTTTAGAGTGGTCCCATCGTCCAAGCACTCTCATCTTCCATAGGACTCAAGTTCCTTAATAACGGTGTAAAAATAAATCTACAGCGTGAACAACAGTCGTCAACTATTGATAGGAATAACGGATTTAAACTGTTAACTGTTGTTATGCTGTGGATTAGTTTTTTACGCGTGCAGCAAAATAAGAGAAAGGAGAGAGCATGGAGAGAGAGAGAGAGTGGGGGGTGGGGTGGGGGGAGTCACTGCCCTCAATCGAGGAGGGCTCGGCAAAGGTTTCGTAAACGTGAAGCGTCAGCGTTCCCCAGCGACACCCTCCAGCTGTACTGCGTCATCGGCTCAGTTCGCGGTCCTCACTCCCGCCCCACCC
>NW_026267180.1:1034390-1037376 GCF_000697945.3 Frankliniella occidentalis
CCCGCCGTTCTCGCCGCGCCGCCGCGACACCCCAGTCGCTCCGAGACGCGGGGCGCAGAGGGGCGTGCCGACCCGAGCCGCACGCGGAGCCCCCGCCGCCCCCGGCGCCTGCCGCGCCCGCCGCCCCCACGGGCTGCAGCTCGCGCCCCGCCGCGAGTCCGCGTTGACGTCATCCCGGTGCGGCCGTCGAGCACGCCTTCCGTGAGTCACGAGGACCACGCAAGGATCGCGATGACGCCGGTGTCGTCCGGGTGCAGGAACCTAGCCGATAACGTCGCCCGGGGGTCCAACTGGGCGGGACGGGCGCTCTCGCGGCCGCTCGCCGCCCGCCCTTGTGACTGTCAACGCTGTTAACCGCGGCGACTCTAGTGCAATCGTGTAGTCATATCGTTCAAACACGATCGTGTTAGTAGCGTCAATTGTTATTAAATTATTGGACATGATAGTGCGGTTGGTGAACATGGATACCGTCGTAGTTTGGCCAGAGGTTCGCCGCCCTCGGCATGAAGGCCAAGGCCAAGGCTAGCGCCACACAGGCGGAGCAAGTCCGGACGGCACTGAAGGTGAGTGTCCAAGGCGCCTCCAGCCCGCCCGCCTCCTGCCCCGAGAGCCCGTGCTTACGCCAATGTGCAGGGCAGCAGGGCTCGGGGCAGGGGCTCGGCCAACCGCTCCAACGTGTCGCGCCCAACAACAACGCACGACAAATATCGTTGCCTTGCGTCACCTCGGGGAAAGTACACTCGTCGCCTTACTGTCACCTTACTCACAAAACGACTCTGTGTCAGCACCGGCGAGGGAGAGGAGGTTCCTTGCCCTCCACACCTCCAACCTCTGCGGAGCCTGGACCGCCATATTGTTGTTGTTGTTGTTGTCGGTGCGGTTGTTGGGAGCCAACTTGGGGCGATAACTTACGCTGCGTTTATATCGAGAACTCGCTTCAATTACAACGGCAGTGCAGGTGGAGCCAACGACTTCTCACTATGTTCTGGAGGGGCGGTGCGGGTCGGGAGGAGGAGGAGGAGGGACTCCTCCGGGCGACGGCGCGCGGCAGATGCGTCGAGTCCACAGCTGTGCCCCACAGCACTCCAGACTCCACGACTCCACCCACACCCCGCAGTGCTGCTTGCGCACTGAACCTTGGTCCGCTGAGGGCTGAGGTGTGTGCTTCTACTGGCCTCTGAACCGAAGCCCATACCCAGACCACAAGTATCCCCAACAGAAAGTTTTGCAGAGTCCGTCCGTTTTTCTCAAATTCACCATGTAAAAGACGGGGAGGCTCGGCGCCTGCGGTACTCAGGGTAGGCCACCCCGCAGTACACGCATGCACTGCAGGCGATATGTTGCCTACCAATCGGGCGCCATGAGAGCTTGCAGAGGTTGAACTTGGTTCGCAACGTCGGATCACAGACGTACTTTCTGGATAACCCTTAAGCGCAACACGCCGTGCTTCTGAAGCGATTTCGAATTCAGTGATATCGGCACAGAGTTGACCCTCTGGGTGCCCGAAAACACTGCACGGAGAGGAGGAAGTTCTTGGGCCAATGCTCGGTCCCGGTCCCGATCACGTCACATCAACATTCATGGAACAATGGCCGCAATGTAATGAAGTGTGACACACTTGTTTCGCAGTCACCATCTCCACTGTCTCCACCTCTTAATGCTCAGCCGGACCATTCGGTAATTGTTGAGCAGTTCCCCCACAGTGAGCGTCCAAATCTAAATTTCCTTAAGGAAGTGTTCAACCGAGGAGTTGCACACCTGCAACTGCATAGCCACCGAGTTGATCACTTGCAAGTAGTGTCGAACCACAAGGTATTCAACTTGCAGCTCACACTTCCCTGGTCGGAGTGTCGGTGGGTTGATGTCAGATGGTTGATGTTGGTCTTCTGATAATTGGACACTTGGAAGAGGAACGATATCAGTAGCGAACTATTATGTCAGTAATCTGACATCTGATTCTGATTGCATATGTCTGCGTCTGTGATATCAGTAAGCTGACATCTATTCCATAGGTTAGCCATACCAAGTTAAAAAAGAACTTTATTTCCCTAAGTTTTGAAACAAGAAATAGAGAAGTGGGACATGTTTCCCCGGTGTCCAAACTGAGGCGGAGCCGAATTTGAGGTCCGCTTCCACTTAGCTCCAGCCGTTTACAAGATAGCACGAAAAAATCTCCAAATTGGATGAAATTAAAATGGCCCTACTAAAATGGAGTGAAGATGCTACCCACCAAATTTCAGCTCAATATCTCAAAAACTATGGGTTTTACAGCATGCTGAATTCTGATGGTATGAAGACCGATATCACATGTAGTTACATCAGTTTTAGTGACTTTGGTTGTCAGATGTATGACTTTTTGTGATCGTCCTCTGATTATGATATCAGCAGTACGATGTTGCGTATCAGAAGACTGAGAAATGTCAGTAACATATGTCAGCTTTACGACATCAGAGTCCCTTAACTACGTCAGTAACTGACATTAAAATCAGAAGACTGACAAGAGTTGGTCAAGAAATGTCACATTACTGATATCAGAATTCGTTGCGATATCAGAAACTGCTATTAAAGTCACACTATGCATATCACCGCATATCACTAAAAGTACCAATATCACCACTGTGATTCTGAAGTCACCCTTCCGACTCTCTGACCAGGGTTAATTTAACAGTGTATATTTGTTACGTATTAAGAACAATACTAAACAGAGAAGTTGCACACTTGCAAGTGCGCATAGCCACCACATTGTTCGGCTGCGCATTAGAGGTGGAGACGGCGGAGATGGCGACTGCAGCACAGCGAAAGTTATTTCTCCCACTCGACGAGGTGGGCCTGAGGAAAGTATACATCCCCGCCTTTCGAAATCGACGACGGGTTGCGAGTTTCGCCTCCCCCAAAAAAGTTCCGGTGCAGGGCCGCGCAACCCGACGACGTTAACTTTCTCTCTCTCTCTCTCTCTCTCTCTCTCTTTAAGTTTGGCAGGCTGCTG